>NC_040034.1:16351798-16521886 GCF_000972845.2 Larimichthys crocea | reverse complement strand
TGACTTTAAAACACATACAGTCGCTAACCTG
Source organism: Larimichthys crocea (assembly GCF_000972845.2). NCBI lineage: Eukaryota > Metazoa > Chordata > Actinopteri > Sciaenidae > Larimichthys > Larimichthys crocea. Next base: position 16,521,855 of record NC_040034.1, on the reverse strand, counting down.
TTGTATATAGAGGAGATCACCCGCAGACAGGAGGTCAACATGTCTCAGATAGGAATAGGGAATTGATAAGATTTTTATGATTCCGATTTCGATTCTGCTTAACGATTCGATTCTTTATCGATTCTCATTTGGGAAAAAAAGGAGACAAAGTTTGATCAGCATCAACTAGAGGAGGTAGTGAACTGGAGCGAGTACTAGTACAGCTGCCAGCCTCTGAGCCAGCCAGCCTCATCATGGTCATCTTCTAAATGTAATGCAGAAGGCATTCGTTTAATGTTAACTGTTTTAGCATGTTTTACAAAGCAGCACATCGCGCTAACATGGTAGGCAGTGTGTTATTACCAGAGTTACCTTCTGTAGTGACCGCAGAGGTGCTCATAGCCTGGCTGCTGCTGCCGCTGCTGCTAGGTTGAGATTAGGGCTGCACGATATGGCCTATAACCAATATCTCGATATTTTTAAGCTATATCGCGATACACGATATATATCTTCGATATTTTATTTCACCCCTCAACAATAACTGACGATAATTTGAAGCTTCGTTCAGGTTCATTTCACCATCAGTAAGCTGCTTAATTGACTGGTGGGCACTGGCTTGGCTTGAGTCACATGAAGTGATTGCTGTAAGAAAGCTAGCCTGATGCAGTTTACGTTTGAAGAAAGACGAAAAGGAAAGCACAAGATGAGGACAAGAAAGTATCTTGTGCGCACCAGAAAGTATCTCGTGCTCACGAGAAAGTATTTTGTGCTCACTAGAAACGTTTCACTTTTTTTTTTCCCCCCATGTCCCTTTAGGGGCTCCGTACAAAGTGAAGAAAAGCGGAGAAGAAACGTGGATGTTTTTCGTTGAGCTGGTTTGTTTGTATCACCTTTTAAGTTGAGCTAGCGAATGTAAACAGTCGTTTAGAATGGCATAATTAATATTTGATCGTAAACATCTCGTGCTGGAACCTGTATGAGAAATTAGACAATATTACTGTTTCAAAGATTCTGATTTAGGAGTTTTTTGTTTTTTTCAATCTGATCATTTGTTTGATTTTGCTGTTGCTGTAACTGTATTATGTAGGCTGTTGCATATAGGCCTAGTGCAATGCAATGTTAATCATAACTGTTTTATTATTTTAGTTTGTTTATGTTGTAATATGCTGTACCTTGCGCTTTGCCATAGTAACAACCAGATGGGCCATTTTTATGGTTAAAATCTGTTTTGTTTTTTCTTCTGGCCTTGTCCACAGCAGCAGTTCCCATGCTGGTCCCCGTGTCTGCTTATTCAAACCAAGGGCACGCTGACCGCCGTCGGCTGTAGGTAATGTACTAACCATGGATAAGTACATATACAAAGTACAGAGGTATTCTTAGCAAAATGTTCTTAAAGTCTAAAAAGCAAAAAGAAAAACTTTAGCTGCAGATCATTACAGGCAAACATCAATCAATCATGGCTCTGAGGAGAATAAACCCAATCATCTACTGTTCTCTCCATAATAAAACTCAAGAAATTACTCTATGGCGAGCTCTAAATTAAGTTTAGGGAAACCTATGAATCATCATCATAAGATATAATCACTCACACGTGTAGCGTTACATAACTGTAATCTATCAAAGCAAAACAATGCATTGTGAGATGTGGGAAAGATACATGCCACAGATACTACACTTTAATCATTTTATCGAGTGGATTTTTGAAGGCACTGTACGGTGAATTTATCTCAGACATTCAAGTAAGAAGGCAGGCAGTAAATAAAATGCATCCAGGAAGCGATTCTGGACACGAACCAACTCTTTGTTGCAAACTGTCTATAGCGATGGAGCATCCAATTTCCAGTGCAGGAGACAGCCGGTAGTTAGAGCGGTGTCAACACTGCCCAAGCTTATGTTATATACTTAGCATTTATTGGTAAACATTAGTCTCATTTGTGGACTCTGGTATAGATTTTTAAATAATACAAGTGTGTTGATCGGTCTCAGCTTGTCATTCTGTCTGTGGAGGTCCACACCGTGCATGTAGTTTGTTTACAGCAGCATGCAGTAGAAAAATCTCAGAGACAAATATCTCAAAATCATAATCACACGTGGCTAGATATCACTAGAAGAAAGAATGTTTTTTGGGGGGTATACTGACCCTTTTAAAAAACGTGGAGAGAAAGTGCAGCGAGTATTGATTTGTGCAGTGAACAAGAAGATGTCATTCACAACAGGCAAGCCCGAGTTCAACCGTTAAAGTGCTGGCACACATTTTGCCATGCTGGAGTGCCCTTGACAAAAACACAGGGTCCCTGCCATTTCTCGGGGCGCTGTTTGATGCTACTGTGCTACTGTTGACCTTTCAACCTCCCGCTGAAGGGAGGTGAGCGCCCGTTTTTTTTTTTTTTTTCGTTGGGGAATTGAGACTATCACATAAAAAGAGGCAGGTTTTCAGAGAGCCGCTGGTTTAAGTGGAATAACACAAAGGCTGCAAATGCAGGATCAAAGTGGTGGAGGACGCCTGTTTAAAAAGGAGAGAAAGAAAGTGTGACGGGGAGGGGGACCAGTGCAATCGAGGTGAGAGAGGGGAAAGATGAGGTGACAATAATTAGATACAGTGAAACTTAGGCAAAGGATTCAGTACAATTTTAGCACTAATTACTTTACCACTTTAAGAGTGCTTTCATAACACTTACACTCTCTGGACAAAAGCATGTGCAAATTCCCAACACATGGGATGACAATATGGTTGAGGATCTTTGCTGTTTTATTTTGACTAGAGTCAACCGAACTGCCAGCTTTGAGAGCTCGTTTTAAGTTTTGCGTCTTCGGACTCTGCGGTTGACATAATCTTGTTCATGTCACACCGTGGTGAGGTCAAGCTGGGTTTTTGTTATGTCGTGTCATTTCCTGTTTTATTTTGAAAGATAACTCTTCTCTCGTTTCAGGTCACCGGTCTGATTGTCTTCCCCGCCCTGATTGTTTCCACCTGTTCCCCATTTTCCTCATGTGTGTATATATATATATAGTCTGTGTTTCCCCTTGTCCCGTGCTGAAGTGTCTTTGTACTTTCTGTCGTCGCACCCAAGCCTTTCCATTGACTCCAAGCCTGTTCCACGTTTCTTTGCTCCGGAAGTTTCATAGCCATAAGTTTAAATGTAGATAGTATTTTTGTAGCCTGTTTTCGTCCTACGGGATCATTTTCTGTTTGATTGTTTCTTTCCTTTTGATAAAGTTTTTCATCCTCCGGGATCGTTTTTGTTTCTAGCCAGTTTAGGAGATTAGGTCATAGATATAGATAGTTCTGTTTCCTCCTCATTTTAGAGTGAGTGTTCTTGTTTGATAAATTTTATTAGTTTATTCCTTCCCATTTTGGTGAAACGTTTTTCTTTCTAGTTTAGTGTTTGTGATTTTCAGAGAGAGTAGCAGCAGAGTTTTAGTTAGAGTTAGAGTTTTGGTCAGTGTAGCCATTTTTGTTGTAATTTTGTAGACTGTATCAGCAGCTCGGAAACAATAAAAGTTTCTTCCAAACCTGCCTATTCTGAGTCTGCCGCTTTGTTCTGGGCCTGACAGTCCACTTGGTTATGAAAAGTCTGGACTTCTCCCAGTTAGTGCTCCAGTAATGACGCACAGGTCTCTTTGGGTGGATGTATGTACTTATATTTATGTCAATTTCGCTCCTCTTGTCTGCGCTGATTTGTACTTGTATATGTGTGTGTGTATATATCAGCTACTAGCTCGGGGCTACAGCAATCTCCTTTCCACTTCCGTCACATGTGAATTGTCTACAGCTGGAAACGTTGTGCCACAGACACTTGGGCTACAACTAATGATTATTTACATTATCAATTAATCTGTTATTTTCCAGATTAATTAATTAATCATTTGATCAATGAAATGAAAGGATTATGTCTTTAAATGCCTCATTTTGTCTGCTGTTTTGTTTGTTTACCCAGTTTAATATGATGTCAGAACAGAGAAAAGCATGAGATCTCCATAATCAATTATCAATATCGTCGGTCATTACTTTTCTGTCAATCGACTAATGGTTGCAGCTCTAACTGACATTTATTTGTAGAGAATTCCTGAATGACAGACAACTGCATGAGGAGCGTAGAGTGAAGAGCAGAGGAAAGATACAAGGCAAAAGACCCACTCAGAAGTGAGTGTCATTACTTTAACCACATGGCTACAGTCAACAAGATGGACTAAATTATAATGGTGGCAGCTCTGCCACATCACTCTAAAAGTACTCAGTAAGAACACTTTTGGGCCAAAGCTCCCTGAAAAATGACTCACCAATCGAGAGCACAGAGAAAGTTACTTTAGAACCACAATTACAAGAGTATTTGATGATTAAACAGACTCATCATCACGTCGTTGGCTTAAAAGCAAATAATTCATGCTGGTTCCAGTGTAATATGAAAGAAGCAGCTTTTGTGGGAACAGATTTGAGCTCACTGCTGTGTGTTCTGCCTGTGGTCAACCCCTTTTAAAAACAATTTTCTGCTTATCAGCTAGTTTGAATGAGTCACACAGATGGACACAGACACACGGCTGCCGTGGGGAAGGTTCCTGCAGGTATGCTGTGTTTGATAGTCTGCCTGCTTCACTCGTTTTTTTTTTCCCCCATTTCTCCTTCTAGGTTTCAAACCCCCCCACCCTCCCTTTGCCTCCCCTCCTCTCCCCATCTCTGTCTGCCCTTCTCGTCTTCCTCCCCATTACTGTCACTGTCTCTTTCTTCCCCTGTCTCACATTTCCTGTCCCTCACTTAGCAAAGTGAAGAGCGACAACTCAACTGCCTTTACATTCCCCTCAGGGGGGCTCTGTTAAAAAATAAAAACTGATGCTGGTTCTCTCAAAATACAAATCTATCAGTTAGGACAGGTTACCAGATCTGATCACGATACACATTAAATTTAAATAGAATCTTCTTCTTGTTCTGCTCATGCTGTTTAGAAGAAAATCACTAACTAATACAGAACCTACCAAGTGATTTGATTTCCCGTGTGACATTATCAGGTTTCTGACCTTCACTGTCTTGGATACGCTTCTTGAAATTCCATAATATTCCAGGTCCTGTGACAAGTAGGTACCCTGTTATTAATACTTAAAGGCTGACATTGGACACTTCAGTCACACCTGAATAAAAAAAAAAGTGTAAATTCAACCACTCTCCTGACATGATGATAAACAGACCAGCCTTGGGCATGCCTGATTAGAATTAGTTTAGCATCTACAGTGGTCATCCCAAAGGCCCCAGAAGCAAACAGAAGCTGCCCTTGGGACTTGACTGACTGTAGTTAGTGACCATAACATTAACTGATGCAGGGGTCATACAGAGGATGCCCTACAACATGACTGGATAAAACTGATGGAATATCCAGAGGGGTCATTCTGAAGGGACTGGGGATCTTTACTGTCCAGGGACATACTTGCATTTTAATGCCCGTAGAGAGTGTCATTCTGGGGGTTTTACTGTGCAGAGGTTGTGCTGGGCTGCCTATGGGATCTTACCGGGTTATAATTAATGTAACATCCCTTATAGAGGGAAAAGGAGAGAAATATGCATAGAAAAGGACTTTATACCGTCCCCACATCCCCATTTCTCTCAATTTTTTGTCTTAAACAGCTAATGGTCTGCTCTCTGGGGTGCTATAGGTGCAGAGATCAGCTTTTTAATAATCAGTAAAGTTCTGACTATTAAAATTGATTAAAGTTATCACTGTAATCTATCATTGATAGAGGGGGGACGTTATGGGTCTGCCCTCATTAGCAAGTTAAAGGAATTCAGAGTGACTGGCAAGTAAGAAAAGGAGGAGGAGGACAGAGAGGAAGGACGAGACACAAAGCAGCCACATGAACAGAAAGGGTGCATGACTGAAGTATGCTTGATTTAAAAAAAGGGGGTTTGTGTGCCGACTTGACTGTTTTAAAAGGCCGAGGTGTGATTCCTCTCGAGACCCAATTAGAGTCCAAAGAAATCAACTTTTAGACAGAGTGCAAACAAGGTGACATTAATATATGAAGAACAGACATCTGAACTGTAGGCTGAAGCCTGGCTTTATCTTGAATGTACAACTGCAGACACACTGAGCTGCTTTAGGGTTAAAAAAATAATAATAATTTCACATCAGCTATCTTTCTCGGTGCTCCTTTAAAAACTGTACCTACTAGGGATGAATACTGCGCAAACCTGTCACTGCACCAGACTGAGACTGTCCTTCTCCTCACAAACACAAGACTCTTTTCACCGGAAGTGAAAATGTCAGCGACATATAGAAAGGCTCAGCATCTTTTTACAAGTTGGCAACCTAATTTTCTGGATGAAAAACACATATTTGACACATTTGGGTAAGTAAAAGGCTCAAGAGAAAACATACATATACTGTCTATTTGTCTTGAAGTTTCACAGAAAACATGAAAAAATTTACATTCTACATGCTAATTTACTGAGAAAATGTTGCTACTCTATAGGCATTCATGAATTATAGAGGACAAATTCAACAGCAGGTGGCATGGTGGTGCAGTGGTTAGCACTCACTCACAGCAAAAATGTTCCTAGTTCAGACCTCAACTGGGTCTTTTCTGTGGGTTCTCTCCGAGTACAGCTTTTTCCGACAGTCCAAAGACATGCACTCAACACTTAACAGGTTAACTGGTCACTCTAAACTGGCCATAGGTGTGAATATGAATGTGAATGGTTGTTAGTCTCTATCCACTCCGCAGTGACCCTGATGAGGAAAAGAGGATACAGCTAATGGATGGATGGAAATTCAACAGCAAGACAGGGTATCATTTATCGTTTTTAGGGGTAGCAAAGGTGGTTTGACATAAACCTGCAGCATTATTTTGAACAGGCAGCATGATGCCTCCTTAAAGCCCAGTTTTCCCTCACATCACCTGATCTGGATACCTGCCTACCCAGCTGCTTCTCACCATCAATTAGCCCGTGTGTTTATGGAGAGTAGTTCTTGCCCAAGATATGTAACCAAAGGACAAGATGTTCCTTATTATGATAAGCACAGGTGTACATCATAAAATTAATGATGGCTGAAATCCATTTAGCTGCTTCTGTTTTGGGGTCTTGGTATTGTGCGCACTGTCACACCTCACTGAGACTCTTGAATATTGCTAATGTTATTACACCGTACATTTCCTGCTATGACAAGGCAAAATATAGTCCCTGGAGATCTTAGAAAGAAAAAAAAAACATCCATTCGCAGCTTGTAGAGTTGTTTTGTTGCAATAAACTCATAAGCATGTTAAGCTTTGATAAGATAACATGATACAGGTACAAATTTGCTGATAGATGATACAACTCGGACAGAATTATCGAGCGGATTTCAAAGCCTGTCCACATTATAGATTTCTTGGCCACAGCCTCAGGTTTACAGGTTGCCTTTTGCTGTTAATTATTAGTTATACGTGACTGCCATCTTGTGGCAGCTCACGGAGGAAAGCAACGATGCTGATAAATTGTACAGTTTGTGGTTGTTGACTTTGACTGTATGACATAAGAGATCACTTTACTGAATTTCAAATTACAATTCAGATTCAGTTTTTCAATGCAATGATTCAAATTGAACAATACAAATTCAAATTATGTGATTCAAATTCTGTTTTTTAATGCAATTATTTAAGTTAAGCAATTTAAATATTAAAATAAATATCTATAAATAATAATATAAATATATATATTAAATACTAATACACACACACACACACATATATACATATACATATATATACAGATATTATCACATGTTCTATAACTTTGATGTGTCAGTTGATTTTCTGCTAAATGGAAAGAACAACTATTCCAGTTATACCTCTGCCTAGGAAACATGGAGAAGGAAAGACAACGAGGGGCAAAGGGGGGGGGGGGGGACAGAGAGAAAGATCCACAGGGGAGGAGAGTAAAGAGAGAGAGGGGGGTAAAAATGGAGAACCAGCAGACAGTAAGAGAACTGATTCATTCCCCTGAGATCTAATTATACCATTACCACAGAGCTCAGTTCAAGGCCACTTTTTAAAAAACTATTGTGTTGCTTTCACATACATCTCATGCTGCCATCTAGTCTGTTAAGAAGTAACTACAACTTGTGTGACTGTGGTTCTCATGTGGCATGATGAACAGAGCCTGTAAGAGACTTTAACATCTTAGACTGTTCATGTTAGTCAAATTTGAACAATAACTACAGGTCCCATAATTCTTAGCCATAAGAAGATTACCTAGACCTCACTTTAGTTCACTGAAACTGTAAACTGTAGTTTCCCCTTACTATTTAGAGTTCAATCTATAGTTCTGCTATTATGATCATATGATGATATTGTTGCATTGTTTTTAACATTGCTTCCTCTTCCTTCTGGTGTAAACATGTTGGTTACATGTTTTACAAAGGCTCATTGATATTCCTCACCTGTCCACCAGGTAGCCTTTGGTGTGCTCCACACACCTGTTGCTGTTTGCTATTGTCTCTAATTATGTTCTTTACCTAGGTTTAATAATTCCTACATGCTCCTTCCTACAACATTTTGTCTATATTTCAGTCTTTTGATTGACAACATGGAATGGAAAATCGGGGAAAAAAACAAACAGACATTGGCCAAAGGATTATAGAATAAAAGCTAAACTGGACATGCAGACTGACCTCATTTAAAATGTATAAACCCAGTGTTAGTGAGCATGATAATCTTCCTTGGAAAAATCTTTATTTTTAACGCAGAATAAGAAATGTAGTAATTTAAACTTGCTGTAAAACATCACTGTAATATGTTAATGGCACAAACTAATGTCAAATACAAGACATATGTTGATAGATTGGAAAAAACTTAGGCAAAGGGACAGTGATAAACTGAAATATTAGACACACTGGAAACTACTTTGGTGTCGGCTTTATTATCGGATACACACTTCTTTACATTTCATCAACTCTTCATGTTGTGCCTGCTATCAGTTGTGCAACAACAGGCTTCTAAGTACGTATGTGATGGATTAAGGATTGGGACACCAACATGCATTATTGAAACACCTGTTTCCCAATAAACTGGACAGGTGAACTCAATACTGGGGTTCCATAAAATTAATGAGATGATGCTGCCAGTGAGGCATGATAATCATTAATGCTCCCTTTCGTCAAGAATCAATAAACAGTAATGAAAAATGATCAACTTATAATTTAGATAAGTGGCATTATTTATTTATTAAGAAACATGAAGAGATGTTAGTTCATTTAAACAGCTTCCACATCAAGCAGGTTTTGTCAAGTCTTTCTGTGACCCATTTCAATTACTTATTGGCCAGCAATGCAACAAATGCAGAAGAGTAAAGGCAGATAAAAGAGCACAGGTGACTTGGTTTTGTTTGAGGACAGAAGCTTTGTTACCCCTGTCTGAAACCATTGTCTTGTTACAATGTGAGGATGAGACGCTTTCATTTCAGAACAAACATGTATGCTACAGTCTGATGGAGATCATGAAATACAAGAAGTTAAACAAGTCAAAAGAAACATAGTTTGAAGGAGAAAATTATTATTTTTTTAAATAAAAAAAGGTTTTCCCAGAGGCAATGGTTGGAGCAAATGACCAAGAAGTTATCTCTCATCTAAAATAAGTTTGTGTTCCCTTCCACTGAAAGCATGAGTGAACAAATAAAGGTCCCTACTACAGTGAAAAAGTTCAGGTCTGTTCAAAGGACAGTCATAGAGTTTAAAATAACATATCAAATTTCTAGATAGATAGATATGAAGATGTGAGCAGGGTCATGCAGGGAAAAAAGATTTTATCTTGGTCTATTATAAAGTGCTGAGGAGAACACAAACAAAAGAGGCTATACTATACAATTTGGGAGAGGCCAAACGGTGAATCAAAACACAATATCCTGAAACTGAAGTCTGTTTCTCTGAATCGCTGAATTCCAACTAAAGGAATGTGTATTGGCAGGCAGCTGTGGCACACATTCAGCTTGTGTTTGCAATACATAATGCAAAGCTGATGTTTTTCTCATCTAAACATTCACAGCTGAGCATGCAATCAGTTAGACCTTTGAATCAGTACTGGGATTGCCTCATTTCATGTGTTCTTTTCCTGGTGAAACTTGCAGTTTTGATACCAAGGAAAGTATGAAACCTGTCGATCATTGGATGATTACCCTTCAGACCATCTTTTTTGCAGTTTTGTTTCAACTCTGACTCCACTTTGTCCCTGTAGTTCTTCTTGGCATCCCTGATGGACTTTCAGAGGTTATACCTGGCTGCTTTGTAGGCATCAGGATCCCCTGGTTGTGGTAAGTGCAGACAATGGCTTTAGGGACCACATCATCAATGCACTTACTTATGTAGCCTACTACAGAGTCTGAGTTTTCATTGACGTCACCATCAGCTGTGTCCTCAAACATCTGCTGTTGTCTGTGTGTGTTGCTGTTTCTGTTGTCTGCAAAGCAGTCCTTTAAGACCTCATCAGCTTCTTTGTTCCATTTGATGATGGCCCCGAATAACCGGTTATTCCGGTTTCAGTTTCTGAATGAGTGGTCTGCTTTTCCAAAAGCTGGGTGGGGGAGGGGTTTGTAGCAGTCTCTGAATGGGGTGTAGCAATGATCCAGGTGTCTGCTCACCCCTGGTGAGAAAGGTGATGTGTTGGTAGTATTTCGAGAGAACCGTCTTCATGTTGGCTCTGTTAAAGTCTCCAAAAACAATGAAAGAAGAATGCTAATATTTTTCAAGAGGATGTCAAAATACAGTAAAGTGTGGTCAAATTTGGGGTAAAATACAAATTATTTATTTGAAATATTATGTCTAGTTAAAGGAATACAAGTGCTGCATGTGTGAGTCAACTGCAGAAACAATATTTAGATATTGTTGTCTTTGGTATTGCAGACAGATCTATTTACAGTATGAGTCCTCTTCAAGTCCCTGTACATCAACACATTTCCTAAAACCTGAATATAAGGATTAAGTCCAAGGACACAGTCTGAATGATCACATTCCCGAGATATTACTTTTATTCGTATGCATTTAATGAAACAAACATGCAATACAATACAATGAAAAGAAGTGAAAGAGGAGGGGATCACTCTGTAACTGTGCAGCTGTTTGTGTGCCTTCTGGGGGAATGAGATCCTGGTGACATTGAACCAGACCTTCCTCCAAGCGTTGATCCATGGTCTGGTCATAATGACGGAAAAGGCCTCACACAGTGCCACAATCTGTGTGATTTTGCTCTTTTGCCTTTAGGTGTCTGATCACACTGAAGAATAGGAGCAAGCTGGCAAAAACAGCCAAGGTGATCACAGCCGTCCGTAGGTTCCTGACCACAGTGTTAACATCCTGAACCTGGACCATGTATTGGACCACAATCTTCCTGTGCACTTTACTCTTTACTATTTCAACTGTCTCGCAGGTGTAAAGGCCAGAATCAGAATAGGAGGGTCTGATGATGAGACCCTGGTCGAGTACAGTGTGTCGAGCACCGGGAAGGAGGATGTTACCCGAGAAGTGCCAGATGATTGGGAGGTTCGTCTCAGGGGAACATTGGAGTAACTGAGCAACCCCGATGGTGAGGTGGGCGATGGCAGGATTCTTCACTGAGGAGGAAATCAAGAACACGCACATTCAAGTTTGTTGAATTTTCAGATTCAGCGGAAGAAATAAGACAACTTTTTTTTTTCATTCAACTATGACAATGAACTTTAGACCAAACATTGGTATTCATATAATAAAACTTCACTCCTGTGTCATTCCCCTTTTTTTGGAGATTGGATATTGCATACTAACTGCATGTGTACTGTATGAGCATATGCAAATCTTACACTCAGAGATTGGACACATTCGGATGTCTCCATCACTCCAACTCTGAATCCTGCCAAAAGAGAAATGGCTCTCATACGAAGCTTTCAACACAGAATTACTTTCTCAGAATCGTGAGAACTTTGACTCACATGGACCCAAGTGATGCACCAACAACAGATGAACATTGGTCTCTGACCTGGTCCCAGCCACAGTATGGGTCTCTGGCAATAAGGCAGTCATCGCATGATGTGTAGCGACTGCAATCCCTCACATTAACTTGAACAACAGAGTTACTGCCGCTACTGTACAGCTGGCCCTACAGAAACAGAGTTTACAGCTGCGCTATGAAACTCCCTAAATGTCAAGTAGGATATAAAACTCTCATAAAGGTCACAAGGAATCATGACATTTTACCATACTGGATCTGAAAATACACTTGTGACTTGAGCCTTACTGTTTTGGAGGAGAGTTGGAGGAAGTTGACCGGCTGAGGAGTTTGAAACAACTGCAGCTCCTCAATGACACGCCCATCCTCACCATCAAACTTCACTGCCTTCTGCAGCCAACCAAAGTCTGAGGGAAGACTTTCATATATCAACACACCTCATTTGTGTTATTGGTGTAAATTCATGTCTGCACATGCCAGTCGCATACCTGTGCCGATAAACAGGACTTGATGTCGTCGTCCATCCAGTGTCGTGACTTGGTCCACGACAATCTTGGAAAACCGTGGCCCTGCACGGACCAGCAGAGGCCTGCCTGTTATCGGTGTGACCGCTCCCTCCATCAAAGGGTGATTCTTCGCAAACAGCAGGGTTTGATCTGTGAAGTTGAGAGAGGTCATCACACCTGAGGCCCGCAGTTCATCAGTAATGCACTAGAGAACAAGACAGAGAGAAATTATATTGCATGTCATTAGATGGGATTTGAACAATGGAAAACAGAGTCATCTGCTTCTTTCAGTAAGTATGGCTCCTAATAATGTTCTTTAAAGTGTTCTTGGCATGATACTTGCTGAACCAGGGTGAGGATATGGCTTCACTCCTGTGTAAGTTTCCCAGCTCCCAGTGTCCCTCTCAGTCAAAAACCTCCCGCTGAACACCTGGCTGATGTCTGACAGCTTGTATGCACAGACAGCAGACTGGCTGCAAGCACTTGAGGAGTCCCTGTGACGTATACAGAAAGGACTTCCTGATTCCTATCTTTTCCTAATGTTCGTATAAGTTCGTATAACCTTACACCTTATCTTCTAATACGTATCAGCTACAGTATATACTGTACAGTCCAAAACGTGAAACGTGAAACTGACCAGTTGGAAGTGAATACGGCGTAGAATATGCTATCCGTCCAGTCATTTTGGTCTTGGAGAAGGAAAACATCCTGGATAAGGGATGGTGAGCCAACATCACCAAATGGACAGTCCAAACGGGCCTTCATGAAAGAAGTCCACTTCTTCTGCAGGGTCCTTTTGCCCCCGAGGTCACTCTAAAACAACAGACACATTAAGTGACATAAACTTAATTTACATGTACAGCTTTGTTAAGCTTCTGTATTTGCAGATCTGATAGACCAGTGGTTCTTAACCTTGTTGGAGGTACCGAACCCCACCAGTTTCATATGCTCATTCACCGAACCCTTCTTTAGTGAAAAATAAAATATGATTTTTTTACTGGTGCACAAAATGAACCGTGCATTAACATCACCTTGTTCAAATAACAAAACCAACACAGTGCATGAACTTCTGCTGTTGCCTTTGAGAGACCAGTTCAGATATGCGTGGCTTCACCTTGGCAAGTGCCAGTCTCATGTCATTTTCACAGCAAAGTCTGTTCCTTTTCTTAGTTTTTATGTCCAGCATCCTCAAAAACGATTGCTCACAAAGATATGTTGTAACAAATGGTATAAAAAATTCCAGGGCAGAGGCTCCACCGAACCCCTGAGACCGACTCACCGAACCCCTAGGGTTCGATTGAACCCAGGTTAAGAACCACTGTGATAGACATACCTTACACACACGGGCAATCCTTGACACCTGGATGTTGTCACGACGTTCCTCTACAGCATTCTCAGTGAAAAACAAGAATAGATTGTCGTCTTCACCGTCCTTGCTGTTTTTGCTCACTTCAACGAGGCTTATGGAAATCATGGTAGGCTCTGAAAGCAAACCATTAAGAACTTTCAGTATTCTTGAATGTGTCTCATGAAATGGTTAACTGCACCATATATTGGATCTTTTGTTATTTTGCAAGTACTTATTTAAAAGCAGCTTACCGTTAAACCAGGAGCGTTTCATTTCAGTCTTGAGTGGGTTCAGTCCATGTCTCTGAAACACCAGCTCTGTGCCCAGAAAGTTGGAGGAGGCGGCAGAGTACAAAGTGTTTCCTGCCAAGTGAAAAGGAACCAATCGTGTCATTATTGTTGTCAGAACTACAAACCAGGCTTGGTTTTCGCTGACCATCAAGTTTTGACAGCTACATATTTATCTGTTCAGAGTAGCGATGAGAAAACAGCTATAAAGTGCTAAGAAATCTGTAAAGAGTTGTATACTCACCATCCATAAGGGAAGCAAAACGTTGGTAAGGCTCAAAAGGAACTTTCCCTCTACCCACTTCTATCTTTCCTTCTAGGGAGATTTTTCCATTTGTGAAATTCTGAAGGAGAAACTCATGTTTGTTAGACTCAATGTATTATTTAACTGTTTGGAGAATACAGTTACATCACTTTCTTGCTGTGAGTTGGATAAAAAAACCACTCTGATGTGTGTATGATAAATATGATATTATTTATCAAGCTTTGCTAAGAGTGTTAGCTGAGCTTAGCACAAAGACTACAGATGTGGAAACAGCAAGTCTGGCTCTTTCCAACACGAACACAATCCACCCGCCAGCACCTCTAAAGCTCACCAATTAACATGTTATGCCTTTTAATACATGGAAAAACAAAATTATAAAATATTTTCTCCATGGCTTTGTGCTCAGCTAAACTAACTGAGTTGGCTCTGGCTACATATATAACAGATAGATATGGGAAAGGTATCAACTTTCTCATCTAACTCGCAGCAAGAAAGTAAATTTCACAAAGCTATGCAATTATAAAAACATTATTTTCCACTCGGCATAACAATGTTACACATCTTTTCTGTACCTGATTTTTCCATATTCATTGAAATTGCTTTTTTTTTTTTTTTTGTTGCACAGCATACAGCAGCTGAAATAAAGCATTGAAACCTAAATAGTTACTTACCATATTGTCACATGAGGGGTTGAAAGCGTTTGTCCCACACACGAGCATTTTACCGTCCCCAATTGTGTGTAGTGTGCGGATGAAATTATCACATTCCTGTTTGAGGAACAAAAGTGGTTAAAATTAATGAAACTTCATACTCTAAACTGTGTTTGAAGTCACTCAGAGCTGATGATATTCACTAATAATTCACTTCTCACTATACCTCAGTGTCCTTGCCCTTCATTATACAGAGGGCTTTGTCTGCTGGACTGACAGTCCAATTGGCCTGGAAGAAAAGAGAATTAGTTATGACCAAGATCTTGTGATTATGCAGTAAGAAACCTGTGACTCTATGTCTTTCTTCATCAAGACCTATTCCCTGTATATATTCATTTTCATTCAGAACCAGCTCCTTTTTTCAGCATGTTGAGTACTGAGCACAGTCAGCCTTACCTCACTGGTCTTTTTGGAGATGTCATCCAAGCTAAGGGTGACCACTTTCGCTCTGGCTCCAACGACGAGCTGACCAAAGTCGTCTCTTATCATCAAAGAGCTCAAACTGTCAAAGCCAGACTCTTTGAACAGTTTCAAGTCCACATCTGAACCAGGAGCAGAGAGTTAAGGCTGCTTCATCCATACAGTATTAATACAGTTCAGTGTACATAGACTGACATAGTGTGGTATTACGTTGAGATTCTGAACAGGCAGCTGTTTATGTAGTGACACCGTCTCGATTTACGACATTAAAAGCCTTACCTTGGAAGAAAACAGTCCTGCGGGGTTTGTTGCTTGCTGCAAGGTTTTCACTCAAGATGACAAGGAAGTAGAGAAGCACAGCACGTCTCATTATGTAGGTCTAGTATACAAGTCAGGAAAAACACCAGTTTAGCCAAATTGGGCTTCAGTGTGTATGTTGACAGAAATTGAGGCAGATATTCACCATCATGCACGATAACAGCCATGAAAACAGCCATGCAAAAGAGTGATTCAATGTATTTTGTCTGTTTCTTACCTGTTGCTGATGTTTTCTGTTGTAAAGCAGTCGACTTGATATGTGATACGGATTCACTGCAGTAATCGCTATAGTTCCTCAGGTGAGAGTCAAACCTGTGGTGTTTCAAATACAGGAGAATCTGGACTCTGGATTCTTAAGGATGGGATGGTATGTAACAATGGCAACTACAATAAACTCAATATAGAAAATCATAAGATACATGTGCCAGCTCTGTAATAATGATATTGATACATATTCTGCACAGACAAATAAACATTTTGGACATAAGTTGTCAGACTGGTTATGTGTGTGTCACTTAACAAAGCCACAAAGGGATCAGAGCAGGCCAGTATTTCAAAAAATAACAATAGATTAAATCATTTTGAAACTCTGTCCTGACAGAGTATGCATTCAGTCTGCAGCTATATGTTTCCAAAGTGCTGTGCAACCACATGTAAGCAAACAAAGCAACACATATTTCTTTGGTTTTCTGCACACACGATGTTCAGAAATGAAAAAGAAAAAATTATTCATAACCAAACCCAGAACTGTTTACCACCTTTATTGTTTCTGTTTCATATTTACTCTCATATAGCATAATTATTCTGTGAACCTTTAACTATGAGGTTTTAAAACATCATTTACACAGTTTTTTAGGTTGTTATTATACCCAAAACACAAAAGACTTACTGCATGGAGGTTAAATAACAATTCAGTCCAAGCTATTGAATTTAGGTTTGTTTGCTTCAGTAATGGTTGTGCATACAATCATGAAACTGATCGAAACGGTAGTAAACTGATTATATTTTAGCTTACTTAGTCAACATTGATAGTGTTGTGATGGTAATTCAAAAATGCTGATAAAAACTTCAGATTTCAAATTTGTGGATGTCCCTCTCGATGATGAGGCCCTGGGTACTTAAATCCACTATTCCCATCATGGCCCTTCATCATGAGCTATGGAGCCAAAGAGTTTGCAGGTCTTCAGTCCAACTACACACTCGGTATTTAGTTCCAGTTTTGTGTTTGTCCCTCCTTCCTCTGTAGTTTTTAGTTTTAGTGGAAATATGCACATTTTGATGCCACTGCAACCTGAAACCACTAGAGGGAACTGCCAAACTGTGATTTCTAGAAAATTAAGCCTAATTCTGTAACTGCAGTGTAAAAATCATGGACATGGTTTGTTTGTTTTTCATTATAAAGGTGTATAACTTCTGATTCAAATAGAATTTGCTTTAGTGTGTGTCTGCAAAGAGCTGAGTCTAGACAGAACCTCAATAAAAATGTGTGATTCGGAGAGACAGACATTACATTTGCTTTGCATAAAACCTTTCTGGTTAGACTTTTAATCACCTTTCTGTCCCACAGCAATATCTTAAAACCTACAGCTACAACAGACCTTTATCACGGCAGCCATCTTGACATTAATTGTAGGGTAAACACAGGTGTTTCCAATCATACTAATTAAGGTCCCATTCTATTTATTACAGCAGAGACTTTCTGGTGAGTCAACATGCACCACAGCAGCGCCCTGACTCTGTTTGACCTGAATGGAACTGAACCTTAATTAGTATCACTGGTGACACCTGTGTTTACGTCAAAATGGCTGCCGTGAAAAGGGTTTATTTGTTAATACCTTTTCATATAATTGATATAAATACAACACATGCGGACATAAATCTTTGCATGTCAATTCATTTATAAATTAGCTCAATTAAGGACAAGTAATTATATTTCATACGTCATGTGGTGAAAAAGTTTCTCGCCTCCTCTAGCCATATGATATATGATATTTTTGAAATGTTACGTGAATATTACTCTTAATATGTAGCCGTTTGTCTTAGATCCACTAAAGTTTTTACTAAAGGCTTTAATTTGACCTAAATATTAGATATAGACAGTAGTAGATATAGACATCTTTATATTGCATTACATTACATTACATTGCATTTAGCAGACACTTTTATCCAAAGCGACTTACAGAGGAGGACATAAGCTGAGAAAGGTGTAAAGGAGCACAGAGTAGTTGTTAGTTTTGTTAGTTTTATATAAGTTTGTATGTCTCATCGTGTGGTAAAATCAACTGGATTTTAAGCAAATGACAAAACTATGGATTTTAACAAGAAGATAACATTTCTGAGATGAAAATGTGGACTTTATTCTAATGCATTACAGAACTATATTACAGCATGTTATGCCCTTTTAATGCTCACTTATCTTGATTCTTATAACTTGTATGTCAGCCTAAATGTTTCCTTAGTGTCATTATTAGATTAATCTTTCTTTCTCAAAGTGCCATGAAGGTTGCAAAATGTTGGTTCCCACTCGAGTGTGAATCAAGTTCCTGCACGCGAAGCCACGCCCTTTGGCATATGTGAAGCGCGTGGCCCCGCCCCCTCCTGCGGGTGCCGTTATTATTTATGGGCGTTGATTTCCGGTATCCAGCTTCTGGATTTTCAGGTTTCACGGGGAGTGTGTGTGTGTCATGAGTGTGTGGCCGTTGTATGTGTGTGTGTGCGAGTGTGTGTGAGAGCTTTTTTTTTTTTTGTAGTGTGTTTTGTAACCGTTCCCCCAGCTCGGATACTGTCACCGCCTTGCACCGCAGGCAGGCACCGTGTTCCTACATGCAAGTTACCGTCGCGGCTCCACAATCGTTGGCCAGCAATGACCGAAAGCCCCGCGACCAAGCCAGCCAACGGGGACGTGTGTCAGCGGGTGAAGAACGGACTTAAACCGGAGAGAAACGGCTTATTGAAGAGCCTCCACCGCTGCCATGAGCGCCAGTCCAAACACCACTGCCACCCCGAGGAGGAGGAGGTGAGGCCCGGGATGGGACGGGGAGGAGAGGCTGGTGAAGCGGGGGAAGCATCCACTGCGTGGACCCGGAAACAACCCGGAGACGCTTGTCATTTACACTAATACACTTAAAGTGTGTGTTATTGGGATAGGACACGATAACAGTGTGTGTGTGTGTGTGTGTTGACTTAGTGCTGCTGCTGGTCGTCCGACTGTTTATTGTTACCGAGCTCTTGATTCTCTGGATCATTCCTCTACAGAGTAAACACCAAACTTCATTAGAAATATTCCAGTTTAAAGAGTTTTCTGTTTTTTTGGGGCATGTCACACACTCCCTCTGAACTCGATTTAACATTTTCTGAATAATCAAGAGACGCTCTTCAGTTCGGCTCAATCATATTTGTACCAAACAGCACATGAGTCCATTAAAAAACCTCAACTTTATGAATGGGTTTATGCTGTACCCTACCGCCCTTGGTGGTTTTTACAGGAATGAGGTTGTTTGGGGGGGAGGAAAAAAAAAGGTGAGTGACAAACTCTCAAAGTTGACATTGCACTGAATTCTGCCACTGTTTGCTGAAAAGTGTGTATTATTGAAGAAGGGGTCTGGCTTATTCTATTTTTGTCAGATTGTTTAGGCACAAACTGGATTTATTTATATTTCTAAAACACTTTGAGTCATAAAGTATCTCATGATAAACACACCCAACAAACCGAGGGCGAGTAACAGCTCTCTACCTGGAATATAGCAGGAAGTTTATAGGTCATATCATATTATTATATCACGTCATTCTGATGTCAGATGTCTCATCTGATCTTTTTTTTTATTAACTTGGACTGAAACTCTGATGTGTCACTGATAAGGCAGACACTGAACCGGCGCACCTGTTCAGTTCAGAGCTGTCCATTGTGATTGCACTCATGTTGTGAAACAGCTTTTTTCGTCCCCCCTCCCTCCCTCCCTAAGAGGCTAATGAAATTTCCACACTCGGGTGCACCTAACTGTGCCAATTAACAGGTCCCTTCTGACTTGGCGTCCTCACTCAGGAGCTTGTGTTAGACTCATGGAACTTGGCGTCCTCACTCAGGAGCTTGTGTTAGACTCATGGATGTGCCGTGAGTGTTTTTTTCTGAATTTGAGTCTGCTTTTCGCGTTGTTGAAGCCGTAGGAACATTTTTTTTATAATCTTTTGTCCCGATTGGTTTCTTGTGTGTCGGATGTGTAACTTTTTCAAAGTTTGTTCATGATAAAATGCTAATAACTGTCAACTTACTAGGTGGGTTAACCTAAACTTGAACAGGATATTGGTTCCAGTCTGTTTCTTCAGGTGACGTTTCGGTAAACTGGATTGGATCTGCTGAGAAACAGACTGCCTGTTGACTGAACCTCAGCTGATTCACGGTTCATGCGTGTGTCAGAGCTGCTGGGCTGTAAGGTATTTGAGAGAGAGTGAGAAAGAGAGGGAGAGAGAGAGAGAGAGAGGCATGACCGGTCACATGTACTTCCTAATAGTCATGAGTACAGAGACGGGAATGATGGGAAGGTGAAATTGCACAATGTCGGTTAGTAGTAAGTTTCTTCACTTCCACTTATGAGGACAGAGGGAACAGACACGCTTCTTTATGATGGTTTATTATTGGATTGTAGATAACTTTGGCTCCAAGGGCACAGCTTTACTTCAACACAACCAGCCCTTCCCTTATTTGGCAGTCAAAAATCTTCCCCTCCCTTGCCTGTGTCACACACTGTTGTCACTAACTGTACAAGTTAGTGTACGGCCGGACCTGAGCTTAATACTGTGTTGGTTTTGTTATCTTCCTCCCACTTGGCCAATTTGGCTGCACATTAGTCAGTTTTAAGCGAGGCATGGAAATCTCAGCTATTGTTAACAAAAGATAAACTGAGCTTTTTTTCTAAATAGTTGTGTACACTTGGTTTTCTTCCACCTTTTTGTTAACATAGCAGAGAAAAACAAACAAGTGCTGTACTTAACTTAGCTTTAAAGTGCTTGTACTTGACTTTCTCCATCTCGTGCTATTTTATACTTTTTATACATTTCTGAGTACTTTTCTTTTTACGGCTCAAAGCTGAATTCTGATGCATTACTACAGATGAAGCTACCCAGTGGTATATACAATGATTGAATGATTATTATTGTGCCATTCTTCATAATGCATTCCACGCCTAAGATGTTCAAAGAAAGTCCAAATGTTTTTATTCAACAGTGTCCACTTATTCAAAAAGTCCCACGCAGAATCGGGACCACAAAAGGCAGCTAAGAGGCCTTAATGTGACTCATTCAGACCCAGAAATCCATAGTCACGCCACTTGTGTTTTATTAAAGAGTATTGTGGTTTACATCCCAGAATGTATCGCATAAACTAAGGCTGCAAGTAATCTGTTTTTCATATGTTAATCATCAATCTTTAAACTTTTAAGTTTATGTTTTAAAAAACTTCAATCATTGAGCTTTTCAGCTCTATAATTTGTCATATTCCAGCCAGACCTTTTTCCATGGTTCAACACACAAACAGAATGTTATATTCTGAATATAAAGAAATAGTCATACACTGAGACATGGTACTGTTTCCGAGAAAACTTCATGAAAACTGACTGTGAAAGTTTTTCTTCTGATCTGTGCCAGCACAACCGAGCAATAGCTTCAAGTATCTTCTCTTAATTCCAACATTTGAATGATAGTATTTTGGTTTTTATGATGTTTCAGTTCAGTAGATCCTCTTTTCCCACGTTGCCCAGGTCCATGCAGCATCACACCATGACAGCCTGTACAGCCGGCCCTTCATCGAGTCTTTCGAGGAGACGCCCATGCTGGTGGCGGTGCTCACCTACATGGGCTACGGCATCCTCACCATCTTCGGCTACCTCCGCGACTTTCTCCGTCACTGGAAGATCGAGAGGTGTCACATCGCCAGGGAGAAGGAGGAACAGAAGGTGAGAGAGAGCCAGAGACGAAACATGGGCGTGGTTTTGCAAGATCGTCTGGGTTTACCCAGGCATTCTCAAGAAGAAGAAAAATATGCAACTAAGCAAACAAAAAAGAAAGCAGCAATAAATGTAGAACAGTAAGGGGGCAAGTCTGGATGAGCCGAACAGGTTTGTATTTGTCTGTTCACACGGACTGAGACAGTTCCCCTACGAAGATGACAGTTGAGCAACATGTTGTTATGATTTCCGACAGCAGACACATGCATTGTGCAGTCAGCATACTTTGTCTGCACCACAGTATAATGACTGGAATGTTATGATTGTTTAGGTTGCATAGTGATGATGCCGTGAGCAAGGAAAAGAAGACCAGATGTGTTTCAGGTGTCGAATGGGACTGATTTACTAGACTGAGCTCTAATGACGTGTTGCCCGGCGACCGAACGCTTGCCTTGTTGTCATGTAGAAACGGCGGCGATAACGAGTGGAAAAACACACTTGTTCCACTCGTTGCTTTGTTAACCAGACAGAACCAAAGTGATACTGGCACACCATAAAGCTACCCAACGCTAGAAGCTATAATCTTCAGTTCAGTGTTCCTTCAAGCTTAGTGCTAGGGAGGCATTAAGCAAACGTGCTTATGCTGAAATTCAGAAAGGATTCAAGAATCAAATGCAAACTCACAGAGCTTAATGTATCATTTTACATATTCCCTCCTAAGGTGTCATGGTGTTCTTCACAGTTCAGTGCTCTTAAGAATGCATTTTTGTCAGCTCGCTGCTTAATGGTGGAGTTATCAGCATATTTGAACCACGTCCTTGACCACTCCGACATTGTTTTCAACCTATTATGTAACATTTGATAGTGAAGCCCATTGTTTTTAAGTATTTGGTTTTGTTGAGGAAAGGAAGCTAGTGGGATAGACGCGGGGAAGTGATTAAATCACCCACGAGGATATCCCACGGATGTTTCCTCCAAGAACCAAGGAAAACTAAATGTTAAAGATCTTATTTCTAGAGGTTGATTTCCTTCCAGCTAAGCTTTCCAAGAGTATGAATGGCATGTAGTACTGGGTAAAATAAAGTGAAATTCCTGCCACTCAGATAACCCCTCTGTACTCTCTCTCTCTCTCTGTTTATCCATGTGTAGGACTTTGTGCCCCTCTACCAGGATTTTGAGAATTTTTACACCAGAAACCTCTACATGCGTATAAGAGACAACTGGAACAGGCCCATATGCAGCGTACCGGGGGCCAAAGTGGATCTGATGGAGCGAGCGTCCCACGACTACAACTGGACTTTTGAGTGAGAGAGAAATACCTCCTTTTTTTTTTATTTTTTAAACACAGTAATGCCCCAGTCAAGGATTAGTACAAACTGTGCTAACACTCTTATCTGCTACTTTATGAATACCAAGCATAGTGACACATTTCACTTTAGAAAAATAGTAGCAGAAACATTAACAGTCTATAATAACACTTGCTAGTTGATGAATGACTTTCATGTTAAGTTGTATGGACTCTGTATCTATGGGGTGTTTGGAAATTTAAATAAGCAAAAACAAATGAGGAGCTGCCACTAACGCTGTCATTTGTCATTAATTGTTGTGACTAATAATTTCTCAAAATGAATCAGTTAATTTTTGGTCTTCAGTCAGAGGTTGAACAAGTTGTTTCCAGTCTAATTTCCATTATTGAGTAATTTAGACATTCACCGATACAACTTCTCTCCCTTGATACTGATCGGACTTCCTCATCTCAGGATATCGTCCGATACCGAATACCAACTCAATACCAGCGCTCTCTGTTTCCCAAATTTACAATATGTATATCTTACTGTGTGGAACTCATTTAAACATGAGTTCAGGCGTTGCTGTGGCTGTAAAACCTGAGGCGGCCTGAATTAAAATGAATGAATTTTATCATAACCTTGATAAAGACTGTGTATTTAATGTACCAAAAACAAACCTGTTTGTATTTAACATATCTAAAAGGAGTGGAAAATGCCCATCACATCTCGAAATCTCTTGTTTTGTTCAACAAATAGTCAAAGATTTTTAATTTGCAATGACATAAACCATTAAAAGCAGCAATATTATTAAGAAGGACGATATTACTAGTGTTGCACGCCCAGCAACTGAACTGAACCTGTGACTTTCCGTCACACAGAATTCAATTGGTTCTTATTATTATAATGTATGAGAAACGGCTCAAACACAGTACAGATCGCACATAAAGTCTAAACAGTAAAACGTGGACGCTGATCTCATCGGCGTAGATTTGAACCACATTTGCAGCAAATCATAAACGCATGACTCAGCAGATTAATGTGAACCATATCTATTTTGTTCTCTCTTCATATGTGACTGACTGTGACCGTAATCAGATCATACATTAATTCAAACTTTTCCCTTCCGCCTCTCTCATATGTAGTTTTATAATCGTGGTTCAGGCTGTGCTATGAACCCCCCTCCTCCCACCCCTCTGTCTGAATTTTCTCATCACTCCAACTCTGCATTTGTCATCTTGACTCCTTGCTGGTGTTTGGAGGGACAGCTGTAGTGGAGGTGTTTCAGTGGAGGGGCAGTGAGGTGTGTGAAGTCAGACATCCCACACTGCGACAAAGAGAGCAGAAAGAAAATCAGAGAACACGGAGTACCAGCGAGAGAAGGGTGCGCTGTGTTAAACATTATGGCAGATGCTACTGGAGATCAGAAAGACTAAAAAAGCTAATAGGACTTTGATGATGTCCCCTTCAATCTAGTTTTTAATCAGCTCTACTGGTCGTTATTATTATTATTATTATTATTATTATTATTATTATTATTATTATTAAGCGTACCAATAAGCTTGCAAAAACATTAGCTTCCTCTCATTGATTGTTTCCTCTGTCTGATTATCCTCTCTCTCTCTCTCTCTCTCTTTCTCTGTCTTCCAGGTACACAGGTCGGGTAGTGCGGGATGTGATTAACTTGGGCTCGTATAATTACCTCGGCTTCGCTGAGAACTTCGGCCCGTGTGCTGACTCTGCAGCCGAGGTCACCATCAAGTACGGCGTCGGAGTTGCAAGCACCAGGCAGGAAATTGGTACAAATAACGCACCGAAACACAGACACACACCATTAACTCTGCTATCACTGAACACTCACCACAGCAGACAAAGCATCAAAGACTAGTTTGTTTAGTGGTGCAGTGACACGTACATCCCCCAACCCCCGTTCAAGTGGATCAATGACCCAACACAGTGTCCAGACGTCAGCACATATTTGAATCACCAGGTAGCATTAGGAGTTGTCTGTAAATGCCCGGTCTATTAATAAGCAACTGTATGATCTGGGCTGAGAATTAGTCGGAGCCGACACCCATGTTTACTTCTGCTGCCACTTTACTCCAGCTACCCCTCACTTAATCTAGCTATCCATCAGTTGTAACTACCACTCGTTCGGCAAGCAGTTTTGCAAGTTTGGCTATCCGGAGTTAACATTACGTATTATTTTGACTACTTGTAAAGCAGTGCACAGTAATGTAATATGATTACACATATCTCGAGTTAACTCACAGCTCTTGACTAGTCAGAATGACATCGCAGATAAATTTTGAAACGCCTGCAATACACCAGTGTGATTTTTCATTTACCACACGGACAGTGAATATTCATACATCTTATGTGTCTCAAAGCTCAGTGTGAAAGCCTTGATTATTCAAATAGTTGTCTCGAGCGTCTGTTCGGCATCATTTAGATGACAGAAGCCAGTTCATATTTCTTTTTATGAAGAAGGACTTTACACTGCTGTCATGAAGAATGACTGTTTTCTGGAGTCTTACTGCTCTCGTTTAGGGGATCCGTTTCCTTTCTAGGAAGCATGGGAACTGGATATGTGTGTGTTTCTTTGTTTCACAACCTGCTACACAACAGCAGCTTTTTCAGCGTTTTTTTCTGTTTCTCCCTCCAAAAGGGGCCAGGAATTTGATACCTGGTGACATGTGTATGACATGATATGTGTGCAATGCAAATATCACAAAGTTTGAGTGAAACCCTAAAGACAATAGCTTTGGGATATATTCCTATTCAGAACATATTGTCACATATTAAACAAATGAGATACAATATGTTACAGTAATGAGTGAGCTGTGGGGGTGCTTGTAGGTGGCTTCTGTAACCTGTTAGCCAGGCTAGATGAATCCGCCTCATCTAAACATGGGAGTGGTTTTGATCTTATCTAACCCTCAGGATGTAAGACAGCTTCTCAAAGTGTTGAACTAGTCCTTTATCCCGGAGAACAATAGCCCACTTTTTCAAGTAAAGATTACAAAAAAGCCAGATTCAAACAAAAGGGAAAAAACAAAACAATTCAAATATCCAAAGTAAAAATGCCAACAGCATCCACTGATGATTCACTACAACAAATAGTGTTATCTCAATAAGCATCAAACTATCCGTTTGGTTGCCATTTCAGGACAATGGAGAAGATCCGAAAACAGTGTGTCACTGTTTACTTTAGATATCTGTTGCTTAAGCCATTCTGCAGAGCAAGTCTGATAAGATGCAGATTGCGCTGGAGGAAGTGAAACCGATCATATGGTGAGCAGATTTCACAGATAGAGTAGAACACACGGGGAGAACATCAACCCACATTTTCATAAAGAGTGCGGATTGTGTGCTCTAAGATGTCTCAGTTCCAAATGAAATAAGTTAATCCAAGCAAACACTGCACAGTATGTACACATTTATCTAGCGGTGACAGACTGGGAGGCTCCATGAGTGATGAGTCTTGTTTGAGTTTCGTAAGTCTTGCTGCAGAAGCAGTAATAATGGTGTAGTTAAACATTTTGTCAACTGTGCATATTCGCGTTATTAAGAGTTATGAAGCTGTGGTAAGCTCTTAGCTTAGCTTAGCATAAAAACTGGAAGCAAGGGGAAACAGCTAGCCTAGCTCACTATAATTTATTTTTATTTATTTATTTATTTTTAAAATCTACCAGCTACTACATGTTTTGAGACTA
The DNA here is from genome assembly GCF_000972845.2 of Larimichthys crocea. Classification (NCBI taxonomy): domain Eukaryota; kingdom Metazoa; phylum Chordata; class Actinopteri; family Sciaenidae; genus Larimichthys; species Larimichthys crocea. The sequence continues at coordinate 16,495,144 of NC_040034.1, read as the reverse complement.
AGTCACTGCATCATCCCAAGAAATAGTAATTCCGAATGCACAGATATGCAAGCAGTTGAACTGTTCCCTTTCGTTTTTATCCCGTGATCTACGTAAGCAAGTTCTGATATGTGTTAAATGAGATCTTCTGTTTATCTTCACCTCAGGTAACCTGGACAGACATGAGGACATGGAGAAACTAGTGGCTAAGTTCCTGGGTGTAGAGTCAGCCATGGCTTTTGGGATGGGGTTTGCAACCAACTCCATGAACATACCAGCACTGACTGGCAAGGTAAGATCACAGGTGATAAATGTTTCCCGATAGTGCCAGGAAACATTTCTCAACTCCACTGCTATCCTCTCCAAGTCAGATTCCTTTGTTGCACAGCACTTTCTTTGCTCTTTTGTCCTTTGTCTCTCTGTTTACCTCGGTCCCACTGTTACTTACTCCCTTTATGTTAATGTTAACTTTGTATTAGTGTCTGCTCTCATGTATATATTTGCCGTCGATGAAATACGTTCTCTGTCCGGCCCTTTTGTTTGCACAGCGCAGAGCATGTTTAGTTTTCACAAAGGTGTTCCATAACATCGCACTATCACAGGTCAACAGCAGCACCAAAAACACAGAAACGTGAAACCACCCTCATATCAGGAGGGTGCGCTTCCTGTTGGCCTAGGCAACCGGTGGCTCGACCGCCTGTTGGAGTGAAAAATAGTAAGAGCTCAGACCAGTCTGTTTTGTCATGACGCTGCTGATATTGTTTTACAGGTACATACTGGTAAGAGGAAACCAGCCTGTGAGACTGCTGCTTTAAATAATTTTGTTCCTCTCAAATGATCCATGGTGGAATGAATTTAGTTAACCCAAAGGTTTTAAATAGTTAATTTAGCTTAAGTAAGAGCATTTTCTCAAAGAAGGTTTAATCTTTGAGTGTATCATAAAAATATAAACTCAAATCGTCAAATAGTGGAGCAGAAAAGTACACTATTTGCCTCTTAGATGCAGAGGAGGGTTTGTTCAGTGGATTATCTCAAATAGCAAACAATGCAATCAATAAAGCAGCATTTTCAGTGTAATTATCTCAGCACAGATCATTACATATAAACATAAAATGATGCTCCACCCACTCTCTCAGACCCACCAGCCAGTCAAATCTCTACTAAACTGATTTTTAAATAGGCCCTTGTGTTTTTCCCAGATAGATAAAAAACAAATAAGATGAACTTTAAGATGTATAAATGATTCATGCGTCTGGTGTCCTGCAGGGCTGTCTGATTCTGAGTGATGAACTGAACCATGCCTCTCTGGTCCTGGGAGCCAGACTCTCCGGGTCCACCATCAGAGTCTTCAAACACAACAGTAAGTGTGTGATCGCAAATAGGTCCACCTATAAGTAAGAGTATAAGTCTCCTCCTGCATTTATGGGTCAATTTATCAGATTCTTAGGTCTCCCCAATTTAATAGTTTGTCTTCATTCATCGCCTCAAAAGCTTTTATTACTTTTATCATGACTTATTAAATCACTTGCGTATTGTATAACGTACTTGGAGTGATAATTATTTTCTCACTTATCCCTCCATATGCTGCATGTCACCGCTGTGTGTTTATTTGATCTCATCACTGTCATTCATGCAGCAGAAGACATGCATTACACCCACTACTGAAGAGTTAGTTCTGCATTTGGTCTCAGGTGTATCGTAATTAATAATCAATAATAATTATATATTTTTAATAGCCTGACCAAAGCATATATATGTGTTTCATTTTAGATGCCAGCCAACATGTACACACAAGATTTAAATAAAAAAGAGCTACCGTGTGATTTTTTTTTGCTTTTATTTTTAAGTAATAGCCCTTTTTTATTGAAGACTTTTCACAGTAGGAAAAGCACAGGTGTTAAACAATAAAACGAATGATCACTAAATTCCATTTAGCTGCTCAGGTTTCAGGGTCTATTGTGCACCGTCATGCCCTGTCAGGGCTCTCTGGATCTTTTGAATGGAACAGAATAGCTTTTGTTAATGTTACGTTGTTTCAAAATGTCTGCTGGTTAAAAAGCCATATTGGCATTCAGTACACTGCATCTACTTTAACACAAACTTCATTATGTTCATACAGTAAATGTTTCTGTGCTAGGTGCTAATGCTAGCTAGTATAAGTATAAACAAGTAGCTATAGGAGTGTGGCTCATAACACTTCTTGTTTTTATAGAATATAAGAAACAAAAAAAATATAATATGTAATAATTTGTGTTTGTAGTTAGCTGTATTTTATTTGTGTTTGTAGTTATAGTATTTTTTAATAGCCATGTGGCTAACTAGCCACACTTGGCTCCTGCTAAACCCATATATTAGCATTGTTTGTTGACAATAACCAGGTTGGATTAGTTTGTGTAATATTTAGTGGATAATCTAGCTGAGTTTTCTATTGTCCAATACTGATAATGCTGATGTAATAAGCTTTCTGCTTGATGCCAATTACCCATGTCTGTGTGATTAGCAGCTAATGGTTGGCAAACAAGCTTTTCACACCTACTAGCTGCCAACTAACTATCCGAAACTTATCAGCTCACAACTTAGAAGTAGAAAAGGTCAAGCAACTGGTTCTGAGTCAGTTTTCTTGTTCAATGTCTCTTACGTCGCCTGTTACAGCCTAGTGAGTCACTGAACAGTTGAACTGTCGCTAATGTGTCTTTGGTGGTTGCATTGAAACTGTCTTACTTTCCTCTAATGAGTTTCTGTGTGTTTTCTTTTTTTTCTGCCACCGCTATTGACAACTTTCATTTTTACTGTAACACTCTCTTGATCTTTCCTGTCAGACATGCAGAGCCTTGAGAAACTGCTGAGAGAAGCCATAGTTCACGGGCAGCCCAGGACTCACAGGCCGTGGAAGAAGATCCTCATAGTGGTAGAGGGCATTTACAGGTAGCTTATTCACCTGCTTAATTAGACAGATGTTTGAATAAAACTTTGAGGACACAGTAAGGCTTTTAATGGGCTTCTCAGCTTGGAGTTGGTCCAGAACACAATAAAAATGGGTGGAAAAGCAGTTGAACAATGGGAGTTACTAATTTTAAAATCCCCTAGATTTCCTTCCTAGTCTCAATATGAACGCTGCCTTTATTGCACAAGCGGTGGTTTCATCAAATTGTGTGACAGACTTAAAATGTGAATAACACTCCAGGTAGTTCTCTGTATTAGCTTTAAAATTGGGCAAAGCATGTATGTCAGTAGGAGTCTTCCACAAACACATGCAAGGGAAAAAAAAAGCTTCCAGGAGCAGCACTTATCGTCTTTTAATGGCTTGTGTGGTTCCCGTAGGTTCAGCAGTATCAACCCTCCTGGGACTGGATTGCAGGTTGACAGAGCTGATTCAGTGCTTGGTTGGCTTTTACTGGTTAAACACACAGTGAGCAACTTTGACAAGTTACTTTATTCTCCCAGACAGGGTGCTTCAAGAAGCTGCACTGATCTGCAGCTACAACACACGCAAGCAAATTGCACACCTTGATGTGTCCTCTGACATTATTTTTACAAGCTGACATACCTGTTATTAGAATATTTGAGACTTCCAGTTGTCAGTCAGATAAAGTCTGTTCAGCAGTTGACAGGTCCCAGCAGTTTGGTACATAGACCTTAAGTGGGGAACAGCTAGTACTCCCTTGAGATCATATTTCCTGGGTTGTCAAGGGAAAAAAATGAACATGAAAACATTAGGATGTTTTCTTGACACTTGTTCTAATAACTTGTACTTTCACTTTTCCTCCCTGCAGCATGGAGGGCAGTATAGTCCGCCTGCCAGAAGTGATTGCCCTGAAGAAGCGCTACCGGGCCTACCTTTACCTAGACGAGGCCCACAGCATAGGGGCCCTGGGGCCGAGGGGGAGAGGCGTGGTCGATTACTTTGGCCTTGACCCCCGTGATGTGGACGTCATGATGGGCACATTTACCAAGAGCTTCGGTGCTGCCGGGGGATACATCGCAGGGAAAAGGGTGAGGGTGGAGGACTGTAGGTTTATTTAAGTGGCGTTTTAGTTTTGCATATATCCATATCAAGTTTAGACTACTAGTTGTTGGTAGTGTTAGGAGAGAAGATACTCTCTGAAGAGCTCGGTCCTCAAGTGTATTTTGTCCTCGTTTCCTACCAGAAAAGGGGAATCCCCTTTTTATTGTCAGGAGTCACTGATCAGAAATCAGAGTTCACGCAGTGTCAGGTGACAAAGTTTTAAGTGTGATTTTAAAAACTAACCTCAGCTATGTGGACATACAGCCTTGCAGTGCATGTACGCTGCATTCCTGACATATTAGCCCTGTTCCACCTGACGCATCACTGCGATGCCATCGACCTTATCAAAACTACATGACAGGTTTACAGAACCGCAGACAGAAAGACATAAACAACTTTCTGTCTCCGTGAAGTGCATGAAAAGACGGAGACTGTTGAGAATCCTAAACAAAGACGAGTCTCGGGCAGACGCGTGACAATGTTTAAAAGGAATGAAGCTGCATTCTCTCTGTGATCTCTGTTTTGAATGTGTCTTGAAGTCACAGGATGTAGCTTACAATAAAATGTAAATGTCAAGTTTTAAATCAGTTTTTAATCAGAATTAAGGTGTTTTCTTCTCAACTTTACTGCATATTAGTTCAGTTTATATCAGTTACAAAGAGTCCCGATCTCTCCATGACTGTAGATACTGTAGAGTGATTAAATCTCCTCATGCATATCTTCTTACATCTCCTGTGTATCTGCTGTGTTTAGGAGCTTATTGAGTACCTGCGCTCCCATTCCCACAGTGCGGTCTACGCCACCTCCATGTCTCCTCCTGTGGTGGAGCAAATCATCACTTCTATGAAGTGCATTATGGGAGAGGATGGCACAACTATCGGTGAGTTTTACAACAGTATTAAAGGAACTCTGTGGAAACCTAGAGGCTGATTTGTTTTTCTGATGCACCTGTGTGCATGATAACACGATAAACGGCGCTGCAAAGGATTTGCCACTTTTCTGCTGCAGGTGGCAGCAATGCACCAACAAAAGGAAGGGAAGAAGACTGCTAGCAAGTAAACAATGCAGGCTTCAAAATGTGGCATTGTAATTGTTCTGTGAGGAAGGAAATGTATTCAGCACAATGTGTACAGACTCAAACTGTAGCACTGAAGGATTTATTTATTATGACTTGTCACACAGTAGATCAGACGTGTCACGCTTCAGATGGATGAAGCGGCTGACGCCAACAAAGAGTTAATTTGAAGTCTTTAGCTATGAAGGTGTTTGATGTGATTCATTAAGAGTGACGACCATGACAACTGCTCCGCTGCTCCTCTTTGATTTGTTGTAATTGCCTTCAGTTGTCACCAGGTGTCAGTGCACACTCACAAAATCAAGGACAGACTCGGCAGCATAGCCGCTCTGAAAGAGCACTGAAGCTGCATGAGTTCAAAATATGGTAATCTATATCTGTCCTCCACTTTCTTTAGTTGGTCCAGACCTCCCTTTTTCTTCCTGTACAGCAATTTTTCATTATTTTTATGGCTGTGAAGTTAATATGAGCTAGAAAAGATGAATCTCATTTGGGTACGATTTTTGCCTTCGTTTTGTTTTTGTTCTCATTTCTGTTGCTGGCACAGTCACCTAATTAAACGGTCAGAAAAACACACAGACCTGTGTCTCTGCAACAATCTGCATGTGTTATTTTTTTTCTGACAAGCTGTGAAGCAAATGTGTCAACGAACAAACAGAGTCTTGTGTTTGATGCAAGCCTAGCATTTCAAAGAACACAGTGAATCTCCTGATCTCCTGTGGGAGGAAAACATTACAGAAAAACTAAAAACTTGCTCCCCGTGGTGCCTGGATGCTGCAACAGTCGGATATTGTTTCACACTCGCTCAAGAATGTATTCAGCTGCTCATCAACCTTCTTTTTTCTGTTTTTCAAAGCATCATAAACTTACAGTAACTCTAAATAATTTATTTTCCAACCTCAAATCTAATAAAGAACAAACATGTTTGGAACGAGAGAGTTTTTGTGACAGAGGAACATTCAGTACAGCTCTATAAATATCCACAAACTATACATTAATAACATGACATGATGTGTACCATGTTCCTGTCTAAATGACCAACATGCTCAGCGCACTGTAAATAAACTAGATGATCATTAAAAATACATCCTTTGCAAACACTTGACAGAAGCGTGGTCAACTGCTGTCGGCTCATATTTCTTATCATCCCAAGGCTGTGACCGTGTGCGACAGCTGGCAGAGAACACAGTGTATTTCCGCAAGAGGCTTCGAGAAATGGGCTTCATCATCTACGGCAACGAAGACTCACCCGTTGTACCCATGATGCTTTACATGCCTGCCAAGATAGGGTGAGACTGGAGCTCCTCTAACTGCTGGAGTATTTAAATCAATACAGTGTGGTGAATACTATTATTGATATCAGATGATGTTCGTTTATCGCTCTGACAGTATCATGGTTAATTTATTTGTCTCAAACTTTAAGTGTATAAAAGCCACAATGATTGCTTTAAATGTGGTGTTTTATTTAAACTACCTAATCTTTTGAGAGGAGAATTTGATGATTTGATACATGCTGATACTTTTGGTGGACTTTCCTTATACAACCTATATCTTGTGTAATTTTTTTTTGTCTCCTCATCTTTGTCCCACCAGAGCGTTCGGCAGGGAGATGTTGAAGAGGGACATCGGCGTGGTTGTCGTGGGATTCCCGGCTACACCCATCATTGAGTCGCGCGCACGCTTCTGCATCTCAGCCGCCCACACAAAAGAGATGCTCGACAGGGTAAGAAACGAGATTTGTCACTTTAAAATTGCTTTTTTTATTTTAAACGTTTGGCAGAACAGGACACTGCCTAAGTCGGTGTAAAGACGATTCTTTCAAAATACATTAAACATGTTGGGAAAATAGTTGGTGAAAACATGTGACGATATATTACTGAAATGTGGTGTTAGAGGTTAAAACAGTTTTTCAGTCCAGGATTTTGTAGGCGGTCCTAAAGGGTGGCTCGATGACACACTGAGGCCATCCTGAGCATACCCTTGCACCTCTAGCAGAGAGATAGAGTTTAATTCATCTCTCTCAGAGTGTTTCAAAGTTAGTCATGTCATTTTCTGAACTCATCTGACACGTTTTGGTCGCTTCAAAATTGCTTCTTGACTGCTCCCATGAGTGGGCGTGGCTTCAGCGCATTCAGCAGACACGCCCCCACAGTCCTGGAGCTGAGAGTACTCATTTTTACCAGATTTTGACACATAATTTCATAAACTTGTTATTAACCACCCAGCCAAATTTGAATGTTTAATAAACTTGTTATTAACCACCCAGCCAAATTTGAATGTTTAAAAATATCAACAGGTTATTCTTTGGTCTGACAAATTCAGAACACATTTATTCTTACTTTACAAGGACTTTAATTTGATAAATTTTATAAATTCAACAAATCAACAGGGTAATTTATCATTTTCTTTAGACAGACAATAAACTAGTGCTAACCTACAATCTTCTCCAGCTGCTACAAACTCACCACCTTGTATTCAGTGTGCAAAGCCCGTTTTGTTTTTCTAGTACCTTTCTTAGACTGCAAGTGTATTGATGTGTTGACTAGTCTTGCGTAGCCAGATCTCACCGTGCTCTGCCCACACAGGAGAAGGGTCTAGCTGAAGCCATAATTGTTCAGTGAAAAACACTTCGGGTTGTTAGAATTAGTCAAATTTCTCAGTCTCCAGGCTTCACTGAGCTACACTCGCTGGTGCTTTGGTTGAATATAGTTCCAGAGGGGTATGATTTATTGACAAAGACGTGTGCACAAATCAAGTCTTTGGCAAGGGCATAGCTTGTTAGCACCGTAGATTTTTAAAAAGGAAAAAGAAAAAGTTGCTAATATTCCATCACTGGCAGGCTTATCTCAGTGGTGCAGGCTGGTGCCAGCTGAGGCTGATGTTTGTTTTTTAAAAAGTAGAGCCCTCCTGTTACCAAGTTGGTGTAATGACCTCTAGGTTGTTTGCAACTAAGCCATGAAGTAAAGAAGGGCAGTCTAACGGGGGGGAAAGTGTGTAATTGGAAGGACACAGGTGCGATCTCCCGTGACCCCAAAATGTCTGCTTCTGGACATATGTTTGAGTTGATTCAAACACACTGACATGCCTAACATTTAACATCCCTGCAGCCGATGCCACTAAAAAGATGAGTCTGTCACTCTTTTGGGAGTATCAACAAAAGTTCAGTTGCTGTGACTCCACTCAAAAACTACAGTAAAGTGTCAGTCGGATCACCCTGAAGGTCAACATACAGTATATTCCCTGGGTTTAGAGTTCAGACCTCACCTCTTTACTCATCATGTTGCTCTGCGTAAGTGCGGCATTGATTGCTCTTGGCAACGCATCAGAAAGCCGCCCACTCCTGTCAACAAGGGCTCTTCTACTATGCTGAGCTCAGACCTGCCTGCTCGTCTTAAACATCAGTCTTTTAAATGTAGATCATTTCATGCAGCGGGTGAACCATCTCCTGTCTAATTGGGGTGTTCTTGTGGCTCAGTTGGCTCAGATGAATACCCCGTCTCCAGGAAATGCTGCTGTAGCGGGGGCATGTTATCCATACCTATTCTTCTTCTCGCCCATCAAAAAAAAAAAAAAAAAAAAAAAAACTAAAGCAAAGACAGGGAGTGGGAGTGCTGTAGTGCTTTTATCTGCCATGTTGTTCAAATCTCTCTTTGTTAGGCCTTCTTCTCTGTATCATTCTCTCGTACTTTGATGTGTCATGTCGATTTGTACGATTCTTTTATCTGCTGGTGAGCTTTCTCAGTCCCCCCCCCCACCCCTTCTCATTCAAACACGCCCACACAGACACACAGAAGCTTAAATGATTGTATCACTGTCCTTCCGAGGACCTTTCATTGATATCTCGACCCCGAAGCCTTAAGCAAATGTTATATCACACTAATCAACATGGAATACACGGAGAAGACTTTGTCTGGGCACTCTGTGGCCAAAGTGCTCCAATGATGCCATTCAGGCACACTGCCATGGCAACAAAAGGACTCATGCACACAAAGTGAATGAAAAGATGAGAGTAGAGATAAATAGATGCATTTACTACATATATAAAGACACATCAGGTCAAAGCTGCACTAAAATCTTTGAGTACATGTAAAATGATTGAGCGCTGACCGCATTTCCCCTCAGTTTAATTGCTAAAAAGCTCTAAAGAGCTGATTGTTTTAGTTTTCTGGCCCACACTTTTACACCGCTCTTATTAACCTTGTTTTCAGACCTAGTGGGCTAAAATACAATGGTCTAAAAACCAACAGTGAGCTAACCTGTAGCACCAAACATCAGACTGACAGTTGGAGACCAGCTGTGAGCATAGCAGCATCAAATTTAGCAGCTAAAAGATGAGAGCGAACGTTCGACTAACATTTGTAAAATGCAACTCCAAATGGATAATGTCGCGTCACCTAAACTTTTTACTAACACACTCACCATAGCTTTTTTTTTTTTAAAATGTTGAGAGCACAGTTTGCGGAAATAATTAAAAACGCAGCTTTAAGTTAAAACTAGTGCTGTCAAAATTAACGCGTTAATTTTGTCGATTAATTTTAAAGAATTAACGCGTTAAAAAAAAAATTAACGCAATTAATGCGGTTTTGTTTACTTCCGGTGGCGGCCGCCATTTTGGATGTGGCAAAGTAGAGCTTTGTTTCCCAGATATATTAGTGTGTATGTGAATGGGTGTATAAGAGGCATTAACTTAAAGCCCTCACGGAGACTGCGCCCTGGGCGATCGCCCACATTGCCCATAGCTAAAACCGGCCCTGCTTGTATTATTTTACGGGCAGATCTGCCACATCCAATATGGCGGACATTGATAGATTATTGATTATTGATAGATTAATCACGATTAATCGCGATTAATTACAGAATTTTTTGCGATTAGTTAATTTTTTTTAATCGATTGACAGCCCTAGTTAAAACTAAAACAGATTTTTAGTTAGTTTTTTAGTTTTGATTCATTCATTCCTCCATTCTAATCTGGCCAATTTATCACGTTGCCTTCAGAAATGTGTAATTATTTGACTATATAACTACTAAAAAAGTTTTAATTACATTAGAGGACGTATGTACAAACTCATCGCCTCCTGTGCTCCAACAACAAGATATTATTCTGCTGACACCGCTCACCCGAGTAATAGGAATGAAAAATTGGAAAGAATTGGTAGAATTAAAGTCAGTGTTTTATGTCTCGGCGTACGTTTGATTTAATCTTCCAGGGCCGTGTTTACATGAAAAAAAACTCCCTGCGCCACATATTGACAGCTTTTTCTTTTTTCTTGTCTCCACAGGCGCTGAGTGTCATCAGTGAGGTAGGAGACCTTCTTCAGCTCAAGTATTCCCGACACAGAATACAGCCGTCTATGGCGCGACCCTTTGACGATAACATGTATGAGGACATTGACGACTGATGAACCACTCGTCGCCTGAAGTGGGCATGAACCTGAACAACCCCAGAAAATACAGACCAGGTCAAGAAGATGGATCACAAGTCTTCCACAAGGACAGAGACGTGCACAGGTGCCCCCGTTGTCACTAGCTTGCCATAATGTAACCCTAACCCCCCCCCAAACAAAAGGAAAAACACTTAAAACTATCATCTAATTCTACTTTGCCTTACCTAAACATGCTGAACGTGTGGTGAACAGACAAATGGCACCTCTGCTTTTTTCCTGCATACTTTTATTACTTTTTGTTTCACTTTGTGTCTTAAGATTTTTTTTTTTTTGGTTGATTTGTACGTGTGTATGTCTGCAGTGCTTGTAGCATTCCTCGTGTTAAGCCTTGTGGTTGTGTATGTAAAGTGGACAAATGTCAACTTTCTAAATGTCTCTGAAATTGTGAGCTGCTCAGATTGTCTTTCATAATATGGATCTGAATTGAACTTTAATGCGGTAAAAAAATAGATTACTTTTAAATATAAAATAAAAAATAAAAAAAGAGAAAGACATTATCCATTAGGATCAGATCTGTGACTATTGTCATAGGCCAAATACAGAAAGCGCCGGTTTTTCCATTGTTTTCACAAGACCACGCGAGTCACCAAATTTCATCCCTGACTGTCTGTTTATGTTATCTGGACTTGACTTCTGCCATTGCACTAGTTAGCCTAAACATTATAACCCTCACCTGACATTCTTTTGAGACTTTTTGGTGGCAGTGTGCGGCAAGGCGGCATATAGTTTGATTTTTGTATGTTAGGGTAGATCTAATGGCACCAAGAGGCCGTACTCCTCCTTGAGCTTGACCACCCATTTCTAAACCAACTGAAGTTTAACATCAGAATTAAGCATGGCAGAAGCGCTACAGAGTGAGATGGTGTTGAAGAGCAGATCTTTACCCTGAACAATGCAAAGACAGTTTGATATTTTGGGAAAAAATATTGTGGAAATAATTATTTAAAAACTTCAATATGAAGCTACAGACCGCTCGTAACTATTCAGAAAACTACAAATTATTATTATTTTTTTATTCTTCATACACTGACATAACTCTGCTTGTTTGTTGTTATACAATTACATTGTACAACCTTGGATATCTGACTTCACTTGACACAAAGAAAGCCTCATTCAGGAAGCTCAGCACTACACCTCTTAAATAGCAAAAGCACAGGGTGAATAAATGATAAAAAATAATATTGATTTGGCTTTATTTCACAACAGACACGAGAGTGGTATCCATTTTTCTCATCTAAACTGAAATCAAAACCCAAGATGTCACACTATTCCTTTTTAAATTTCAGTTTTTGGGATGTCTGCCTGCTTTCTACATTACGCTCATTTACCTACCATAAGTAGCTTTTTAATAACATGCCATTTTTCATGAATTACAGCTTGAGAACTTTATTTAACAACTAACACCAGCTCCAGGTTAGTACAACCGTGCCATAATGGTAATGGATCCAAAGTGCTAGTGAGAAAATGTCTTTAGCCGTGGTATCGTTTGTGTAAACAGCCGACACACAGAAGAAAACCCCAACGCTGCATAGCTCCAACAATCAGAGGTTGATATCATGGCATCGGTAGAATCCATCCAACCTTTCAGGCATGTCTGTACCTAGAAGAAAAACACAATCTGTAGTGGAAAAACTCACAAATCAGTTAGTTCCAAACTAAATCGTATCGTTTGTTGACTAATCGAATAATCCATTTGGATATTTTTTGTCGCATCTACATTGACGTTGCAATACTGTATAATATTTAGCTATTTATTTTTCCTGTGACATAAGTTAAGCATATGATTAAATTCCACTGAATTATATCTTAATTAAATCCCACTGTATCTATCAGCTGTCAACAACATCAGTTTTCATGACTATAACTTAAGAAAGCAAGATTATAATTCAGAAATGTCTTTTAAAACCTTGAATGGGTCGATTTTCAATTCCCAAAGTCTGTTACATGTGGATTTGTCAGGCTTCTTGTTCTTACAGCCACAGTACGTGACATGTCACCATCACTGGCGTGCTTCAATGCATTTGCTTCATGCGTGTTTGTACAGTTCAACGTATCACAAACGACCTCATCAATCAAGTTTCAAGGTCTAAGTTGTGACAGTCGATATGAAGTCTGGTTAAAAAGCTGTCTAGAGGATCAGTTGGGTCAATTCAAGAAGTGTAAAATTATATTTAGATACTCATGTCTCTAGGCAGAAAAGGAGAACATAAACTATGAAGACTAAACTAGTCTGGATGTTTGTAATATCATTATACATTTCCAGCCCGTCTCTTGGGCGCCTATTAATAATAACCTCATTGCTTTGTGTGTGATAACATTGTTTTAATGACTTGTAAAACCAAGTGCTATCTCTGTGCAGTGATCTAAAGTCTTTAACAACTTTAATCAGCTTGACTGGGAACAAGATTGTGTGCTCGCATGCTTTCGGGTATTTAAGTGTGCGTTACTGCACTTTCACCTCACTCTTTCTTTCCATGTACACACCTTGTCTTAAGAATTCTCGGTTAATTTTTACTTTGTGCTACTGAGCTTTGGGACAACGCTCCCAAATAAGGGCAGCTGTAAAATCCCACATGCATACATACATACATTCAGTCTTGCATGTATGGACACTGACGAGTATTGTGTAACGACTCCTTCCTCATACTAATGCATGTAGAGTAAGAATTAGCCATCGAAGCTGCTCTGCGCCACAACCAGTGGTGCTCAATGATATACACTGTTCTGCTAGATGTGACTTTTTCTTTTTTTTTTTTCTTTTTTTGAATATTGTCTTAAAAATTCTTTCCAGAGAAAGTTAACGTGTGGGCTCCAGGGAGTTTATTTTTTTCTTTCTTTTATATTAATGTTTGTCTGTAACTGTAGATGAAAGATGTTTTTGATCCTTGATTTACTGTAGAAAAGGTCTCAAAACCTGAATCTTGAAAATTATTGTCCATGAGCTACAAGCTACAATGTTATTCATAGATACAGAATGTCTATATATATATATATACACACATATATATACGTTTGCACACAAGAAAGTCAGCGAATGATTAAAAACCAGGCATTTAAAGAGAATATTTTTGCCCCAACACCAAATGTCCTCAATGTCTCGATGATGCTATTCTCGATGTAAATGATATCTTTGTTAGTTGAACAATAACCAAATGTAATCCTGGATGTTCCATCCATGAAAACTACAGTATGTTCCCCCAACAATATTAATTACGAGATGCACAACGGCAGAAAAAGAGCTTTGTTGGCGTAAGATGAAAGACGGTCCCAACATTTTGTACAAAGTTTATATTGTTTCATTGAAAAGGAGCTACTGAGAATATTTTGTTTACTATAGGGTAACCTGGGAACTATGGTTATCACTATTACTGGCAGCTTAAAGTGCTCGAGTGTGCCAATAATAGAGGCAATCATTTCAGTGGTTGAGTGCAAGTTACCACACATCAGAGATAATTATTTTCTGATATAGTGCCTTTTGAAGCAAATGATTTTCTAAAGAGTTCTGACCACAGTAAATGTTATGACTCGTTCATTTTTACAGCCTTGTTTGACTTCTTTTACTACTTTGTCTTCGATACTTATAATTAGCACCGGGTGTGTTTTCTGTGTTGACTAATTGCCATGCATTTGATCATAAAACATGCACTATTTGCAACATATCAGCAAATGAATAATATGTAAATTGTCACCCCTGTCAAAAGTATCAGTAGGTCATTAAAACAATAAAAACAAATATTTTAAATTGCCTTCAATTTTGTGAAGACTCGTCTTTAATTCCTTGAATGCAGCTGCTCAGACCTCCCATACTGCCTTCTCTCGTCTACCTGCCTACCATTCAGACGAGCACTGTTGCATTAGTAATACCACTTACGCTCAGCCTTTAGCCCTTTGTATGACGCAACAACATCCATCACATGGATGCCACTTAGAGAGCAGAGGGAAAGTGAGTGGGGTAACTAAATGAAAGGCACTTGTACCCTTTCAGTCCAAACAATTATGGATCAAGCTCCAGTTGTAGAGATATACTGCTTTTTTACAAACAATCAAAAACAACCTGCAGACTCATTTTAATGAGAAACCGAAAGGCAATTTCTTCAGTAATTTTCATACAGCTGAAAATTAGTTCATTAACTGGCACATTTACATTAATGTATACACTGAAATGTTGATTAATGTGCATCGGTGAATCCCTAGTGAATAAATGAAATAATTATAGTTTTGTGTACACTACTACCACCTAAACACTGCACCAAATGCATAAATGCAGTGCATTGTGGGTGCTATACACCATCATTGTTGACTCAGCCCTCTAAGGGCATATTGAATGACAATTTAAAATCGATGTTTCACCTCATAGGCACTTTTTTATACACTGAACAAAAATATAAATGCAACACTTTTGTTTTTGCTCCCAGTTTTCATTAGCTGAAGATCAAACATTTTCTATATACATTTCTCCATAATCCATCCCACCTCACAGTGTGGCATATCAAGATGCTGATTAGACAGCATGATCATTGCACAGCTGTGCCTTAGGCTGGCCACAATAAAAGGCCATTCCTAAATGTTCAGTTTTGTTTTACTGGTGCGGTCTGTGGAGGTCAGAAAACCAGTCAGTATCTGGTGTGACCACTATTTGCCTCACGCAGTGCAACTCATCTTCTTTCCATAGAGTTGATCAGGTTGTTGATTGTGGCCTGTGGAATGTTGGTCCACTCCTCTTCAATGGCTGTGCGAAGTTGCCGGTGAGTATGCTGGCGATGCAAGAACTGGGATGTTTTCAGCTTCCAGGAATTGTGTACAGATCCTTGCAACATGGGGCCATGCATTATCATGCTACAACATGAGGTGATGGTCGTGGATGAATGGCACAACAATGGGCCTCAGGATCTTGTCACGGTTTCTCTGTGCATTCACAATGCCATCAATAAAATGCACCTGTGTTCATTGTCCAGAACATACGAGTGCCCCTACCATAACTCCACCGCCACCACGGGCCACTCGATCCACAACATTGACATCAGAAAACCGCTCACCCACACACACTGTCTGCCCTGAACAGTGAAAACCGGGATTCATCCGTGAAGAGAACACCTCTCCAACATGCCAGACACCATTGAATGTGAGCATTTGCCCACTCAAGTCGGTTACGACGACGAACTGGAGTCAGGTCGAGACCCCCATGAGGATGGCGAGTATGCAGATGAGCTTCCCTGAGACGGTTTCTGACAGTTTGTGCAGAAATTCTTTGGTTATGCAAATCAATTGTTGCAGCAGCTGTCCGAGTGGCTGGTCTCAGACGATCTTGGAGGTGAACATGCTGGATGTGGAGGTCCTGGGCTGGTGTGGTTACACGTGGTCTGCGGTTGTGAGGCCGGTTGGATGTACTGCCAAATTCTCTGAAATGCCTTTGGAGACGGCTTATGGTAGAGAAATGAACATTCAATTCATGGGCAACAGCTCTGGTGGACATTCCTGCTGTCAGCATGCCAATTGCACACTCCCTCAAAACTTGCAATATCTGTAACATTGTGCTGTGATAAAACTGAACATTTTAGAGTGGCCTTTTATTGTGGCCAGCCTAAGGCACACCTGTGCAATAGTCATGCTGTATAATCAGCATCTTGATATGCCACACCTGTGAGGTGGGATGGATTATCTCAGCAAAGGAGAAGTGCTCACTATCACAGATTCAGACAGATTTATGAACAATATCTGAGAGAAATGGTTATGGCTGTGAAGTGAAGCCAAAAGCTGCAGTTCCTCAAATGTCCACTTGAGGCTGACTACAGAACAAGTCAATCTCCATAAGCACCCTCATTAAATGTAAAAATGTAATGTACTTCACAGCAGAAATAAACATGTGTAGAGTCTGGCACAAGAACATTTATTGGGCTCTATAGTTATTTAATCTGTTCATATTCTTGTTCTTATATTTAACTCACATGTTAAAATTAGTTATGCACAATTAACAGCGTGGCCACTTCGGTAAGTGCTGTTACAGGCGGCTTGTTTGAGCACCCAGACATTCCTGGCTCATTACTGTGTTAACAGTTACACAATACATTAAGGTGATTAATGGTATAGTTAGGTCCACTTAGGCACACTAGCTATTATTATCTTACGTTAAACATTAACTCAAGCTGGCAACATAAGATTTTTTGACATCCAAAAACTTCACACGTTCATTGCTTAAACTAATGAATGGAACTAACATTACTTCCTTCCTTCCCCAAAGGACAATTTGTTGTACAGCCAGCAGTAACTGCATAATAAAACAATAGAAGAAACTGAAAAAACTTGAATTCGGGATAAAGAAAGAGCTCACTCTGTTGAGTTGAGTCGGTTGGAAGTGTTGCAACTCTTTTTTTCAGCAAAGACTGAGACAAAGGCTGCATGTTCCAGGCTAAAGGTAAGTATTCTCACCACTTGATGATTGTCAAAAGATGAGGATATGATTTATGTTTGCGCCAGCCCAGCTCCACCCAGCCTCCACATCTGTTGCTCTGCTTTTTTTTCACCTCCCATCCGAGTGTTATGTAACATTACTGATTATTCTTGCATGCAGCAGTATTTAAACCTCAAGTTCTCCGCTCTTCACTCTCCGATCCTGCAACCCTCCTTTCTCAACTCACCAACTCACCCAAGTTTTCCGACGCTCATCTTTGCTGCAAAAATGGCCACAGCTGGAAAGGTAGGTGCATAATTCAATATGGGAGTACTCTTAAGCCCAAGATGTCTTAATTTAGTTTTCATTTAGTAAAATAATTTTTCAGGGCATGCATAGGAGGTAGTAAAACTTATCAGAAAACAAAGCAATAAATAATACATTTTGATTGAAAAGTACAGTACAATTCTTAAGTGATCATAATCAAATTTAAGTGCATTTTTATATACATCAAACTGTTGCCTGACTGTGTTTTAATGTTAGTATGCTCAAATCAGCTTAGAATGATTATTTTTACTGCATAATACTGCTGTATAATAATAAAGTAAGATAATCTCTTTCTCATTATGTTCCTCCTGCTGCAGAGAAATATCGTATGTCTTGTTTTCACTTGGCACACAGTTGCACAAATGTGGATATTGGCAGAGATGTGGTGGTAGCAGGCCAAAAAAGATAATGGTGGAAGTCCAAGAATTCACTGTTAATTCCACATGGAATAAAAAAGAAATGACCAAGACCTTCATTTCAAACCACCTAATTTATCAACTGTTTACTCACTAAACTTCCTAACCACACATTAAATTATAATGTTCCTATAAAAGTTATGTTTGTATGGACTGTAAACTGTTGTGATGGGAGTTGTGTGGCTGTATCAGAGACATGGAAATCACTCATTTCAGTCCTTTAAATCTTTCCCAATCCTCGTTACTTTTACTCCCAATCCTCGTTACATAGTAAAATGCAACAATATACTCACAGTTTTGCTAGGGTCCTTCAGTGGATGGTCGAACAGTTTCATTAAACTACAATGGCACCTTTCCGGAAGCCCCTGTGAATATATTTTAACTGTAGAAGCACCAAGTAATGTGAAACTTCATGTGGTGTGACTGTCCTGTAGGTCATCAAGTGCAAGGCAGCAGTGGCATGGGAGCCCAACAAGCCTCTGGTGATTGAGGAGATTGAGGTAGCCCCACCACAGGCCAATGAGATCCGCATTAAGGTGAGAGCCCTCCATTTTTCAAGACTTACACATGTGCAGTACATACACAAAGATGTCTTACTAAGGGTTAGTGAATGAGTGTAGTACTGAAAAATGTTACTGAAGTATGCAACTTTTTGTTAAACACCCATAAACTTTATGTTACCCATAAAAGTAAATGTAAATTGCTGTTCAGGGAAAGGGTTTAGTGCATTGTCATTTGCCAATGCAACTTTAAAGAAAGCACAATACCCAACTGTTAGAAACAAGCATCAGTGTTTTCATCGTGTGGTTGTTGTCTTTGGTGCAGATTGTGGCAACCGGGGTGTGCCACACGGATCTTTATCATCTGTTTGAGGGTATGCATAAAGACGGCTTCCCAGCAGTCCTTGGCCATGAGGGAGCTGGCATTGTAGAAAGCGTCGGGCCTGGAGTCACTGAATTTCAACCAGGTCAGTTAAAGATTACATCAGTTTCATTTGTATTTGTGCCATATGTTTTGTAACTTGGGGAAGCACAGTGGTGGTTGGCACTGTCATCTCACAGCAAGAAGGTTTCTGGTTGGAACCCTGGTTGGGGCCATTCTGTGTGGTGTTTGCGTGTTCTCCCCGAGTCTACATGGATAATTGGTGACTCTAAATTGCCCATAGGTGTGAATGCGATCCTAAAATGGTTGTTTGTCTCTATGTATTGTTATAGTTGTATTGTTATGGAAAATGGAATGCTATTTTGTAACTTACCAAACTTCTGAATTTCAGGAGATAAGGTGATTCCTCTGTTCATCTCTCAGTGTAAAGAATGTCGCTTCTGTAAGAGTCCTAAGACCAACCAATGTGAGAACGGATGGTGAGCTCATCTTTTTCTTTCTCATCTCAAATTTTCAGTGTTCATAAGGTTACATTCCCATTGGAGGGTGCAATTTTATGCCCTATGTCTTGATTTGATTTCTTTTTTCATAATAATTCTTAATGCTCCTGTTAACAAATATTTGTTGCACTCTCTAATTGAAATTAATTATTTATTTTAATAAATTCTACGGTCAGGGCCGCTGATAATGCTGCTGCGATGGCTGCAGCAGAATCCAGGTTTACCTGTAAGGGCAAGAAGTTGCTGCACTTTATGGGAACCAGCACCTTCTCTCAGTACACTGTGGTTCACCAGATGGCTGTGGCTAAGATCGACCCTGCTGCCCCTCTTGACAAAGTCTGTCTCCTTGGGTGTGGTGTCTGCACTGGATATGGAGCAGCAGTCAATACTGCAAAGGTGTGTATGTTTGATTGTTGGGGATGGTCCAGCATATATTGTTGAAGGCTAATATTTGCACTGCATATAGTTCTGTGGTTAGAAATGCAAGATTACTTATCTTGAGTGAAGCCAAATATCATTCACTTTCACAAAAGAAAACAGCTTTGTGCAGTGACACAAACCCATGGTAAATATATGCAGTTTTATTTAATGGCATGGTCCATCATGCTGCACCTTTTAAACACAAATGTGTCATCTGAGGATATTTTCATAATATACATTATTAAAGAACAAACTAAGGTGTGTATGTTTGACTTACATCATTATTATTACTGAAGCAACTCATTATGGGACACAAAGCCTTTCTATTGATTATTACTGTATGCAGCATTAAGAAGTCCAGCCTGAAGAGTCTATTTTACATTAGGTGGAACCGGGCTCCACATGTGCTGTGTTTGGAATGGGAGCTGTGGGTTTGGCTGCAGTCATGGGCTGCAAGGCTGCAGGAGCCAAGAAGATCATCGCTGTTGACATCAATCCAGAGAAGTTTGAGAAAGCCAAGGTGTTTGGCGCAACTGACTTTGTGAACCCCAAGGATCACAATAAACCCATCAGCGAAGTGCTGTCTGAGATGACCAATGGAGGAGTGGACTTCTCCCTGGAATGTGTTGGAAATGTAGCAGTCATGGTAAGGCAGATAGAGGTTTGCATTAAAGTTTGACATGATTTGCTTCAAGATGGTGCATTTTGTGTATGATTCTTTCCCAAGAAGTGTTATCTATATATTAAAGCACCAACCAACCAAGTTGCAAACCCATTGACTTTGCATTGTTTCCCTGTCTAGCGGAGTGCCTTGGAGTCTTCTATTAAAGGCTGGGGTGTCAGCGTGCTGGTAGGCTGGACCGACATGTATGACTTTAGTGCCCGACCCATTCAGCTTATTGCTGGCCGCACATGGAAGGGTTCCCTGTTTGGAGGTGAGACAGTTATAGTGCAGGACCATCCCTATTAACTAGTGACATCACTGTAACTGTCACAGTCACAGGTTGTCATTTGCAATTTTTGATTGGTTGTCAGTGTCAAGAGGGTGATTCTCTTGAAGCCAACCAAGCTCAATGCACAACTGAACACAAGAAAAGGGCTGGACAGGACTTGTCACAGTTGAGTGACGGAGGACATGTGGGTCGAGCTCACCTGGGTTTCGGATAATGAAACAATGTTTTTATTTGTTTCAGGTTTTCTTAGGTAATATGACTAATTAGCTTTAGAGCGGCATATGAGTTAACTCTGTGTTGGACTGGGAAAGGCACCCAAGTCCTATTTGCAATTAGCTGTTCAGCCAATGTCTGTTAAGGCCTGCATTACTTTCTTGATGTTTAGTGAAAAAGGAAGTAGCCTAAAAGCATTAATAGTACTACCTGTGCTGTGACATTAACCATAAGTCTAGACCTCTGTAATCATTCAACAACTATTATTAAAAGAGAATTGTATTGTTATTTATGTTTGTGATCTCTTCATTCAGGATTCAAGAGTAAGGATGGGGTGCCTGAGATGGTCACAGCCTACCTGAACAAGAAGGTGAAGCTGGATGAGTTCATCACTCATAACATGACTTTGGACCAGGTCAATGATGCCATTGAACTCATGAAGCATGGCAAATGGTATATTTACACTCTTATACTGTCTCCACCATTCAGGATTCACTAACTAGTTTCACAGATTTGTGAGTGCAAGTCCTCTAATTTCTGTTGTTTTTGTTCCACAGCATCCGGACAGTCCTGAGTGTTTCTCCACAATAAGCTCAGGGTTGCTTTCAAAGATGCCAAAATCATTGAACAACTTGGAGTTATGTTGTACTGAATCAACATTCATACACACAATGCAAGGCACATAATGAAAATATCTATCAAATTATGCACAGTATACATGACTGACCTGGAACAATCAACACTTATGTGCAGATTCTGAGAATCATCTGGAGGATTCACATAAGCAGATGGGATCTGCAACTTGGTGTTCTGGTTTTGTTGTGTGGCATGTCACTAAAAGTGTCTACAACAATGTCTGTGTCATGTTATCGTGTTCTTTATCATGATCAACTGAAATTAAATTGGTACAGCACACATATCTGCTCTGTCTTGTTTTGTGTTCAACCAAAAGAGATTTTATATTTTTTGTTTTTATGATGGCCCTTAGCTCTGCAGTAATGCAAAAGAGGCTGTGCTTGAATCCCCCCTATCCATCCTTAGTAGTTAAATGGATACCACACGGATCAGGTGACAGTGGTTTAATTCAGACTGTTACCACAGGAATCTGTCCCACTGACACTAACAGTGACTTCCCACCAAATTTTGCTCTGGTTCTTGAACTGGTTCCATTCAGGATTTTTTCTCTTGGTGCTACCTGTTCTACACTAACCTGCTAACATAAGTACATTGTTAAAGAAATAACCACTCAGTTCATTTATAAATACAATTATTTGAAAAAAAAATTGTTATATTTGAGATGAAGTAACCAAAATATTTGTTCCATGAGCAATGAGCACTCATCCATACCATCCATGACCAGTTACCTCTTGGTCATGGATGAACAGTATTTATAAGATCTGGATACTTGACCCAAAGATGGTGGCTATTAAATGTAATACACATTTCTCTTCAGGTGTGTATACACCAAAAACCTTATCTTTATAATATTATTCACAAGTAACTTGAACTTCCTTCAAGAGGGAGAAATCTCAAACAGAACCCAACTCATGGTGGGTGGCCATCTGAAGTTAAAGAGAGGAAGGAAGGAAGGAAGGTTGGTAGGCAAATGCACAGCAGCAATAATAATGATAACTATACCTATACATTTTAATGGAGATATTACTAATAGAAGGTGTTGCACAAAGCACAACAGAAGTAAAACAGTAGTAGCAAGATTACAGATGGCATTGAGTACCTTTGAGCTTTTGTTCTGGTATTACAGATATTTGTCTTCACTGCACTGCATGGTATTTTTTCCAACAATTTCTCACCTGGTTACTATTCTTCCTTTCTCTATGTTCTCTTTCCAAGCTGGCACGCCCACCATTTCTTTTTTTTTTTTGCTGAACAAGACTTACTGGGTAGCAGAACCTACGATCTGGCAGCATGCTGGAGTTGAGTTACACAAAAAGCGTAGTTGATTAACTATGATTACAGTTTTCCTGCCTGACACCCACACACAAAGAGAGAAGCTTCAAGCTCAAGGAGCAGGCCACCTGCACACCACTACTTCTCTCTATGAAATAAATGAGCTCATTCACACTTTTCTCAGGGTACAAGAGTGGTGACAGTGTTTTTAAACTGGTGGAGCCGTAAAGTACATAAGAAAGAAGCTGAGAGTGGATAAATATATAACTCAAACTCTGCCCTTTGAAAAGATGCAACAATGGTTTTGATCTCATGAATACTGGAAAATAGCAAGCCTTGACTTAAGATACAGTTTGAAGTCCTTTGTTATGGTAATGTGGGTAGTGCTCTGGTGTCCCTCTGGGTTTTATCACAAGTCTTGTACATCACTGCTGCTGAGATGTGACAATGTGATTTTATAATAATTTGCCCCCTGAGAATAGCACAAGTTGTGTCATTTACTTTCAGTAGTTATTTAAAAAAATGGGATATCCACAACATGATCAGAGCACAAAGGACACAAAAAGCTATGGTAGCAATATCAAATTGTGAAATCTATAACTGCTACTCGGATTTGACTTTGAAATCCTGTAGGTAATTTCAAGTCAGAATGTAGCCTATTTATAGCTGTTACACGGTGCTAACCCATGCCCTAGTAGGCTACAATCTTCCTAAGCATATTTAAATATAATTACTAATGTAATAATTAACAGACCGCAAACAGCCCATGCTGCCGGCACGTTATATTTCTAGTCCTTGTTGTGGAGTTAGGCCTCTGTGATTGAGTTATGTAGGCACATGTGGGTATAGCATGCTAAATTACTAGTATGAGTACTATGTTAAAGAAATGTACTCAACTCATTTAATAATGCATTCATTTCAAATGTATTCATTCTTTTATATCAAGTAACCAAGATGTTTGTTGCATGAGCTGTTACCTGGTTACGAGTCCACACCATGGATGTATTATAAGATTTGGATACTGGACCCAAAGGATGGCGGCTATACAGGTGCTGCATCTGAGTCTTATTATACATATAAATATTCTTGGTACGGCAGGTAAAACACGCTAACACTCCAGGCTTCTTTGTCTCCCTTCTTGCTGTTATCTGGGTGTGTGTTCTTTTCCAGTCGCTCACCTGGTCCAGCACACTACTGTTAAAGGGGAGAATGATTAGTTAACTGGGTTCAGGTGCTAATCACCTGGCGCTGCTCTCCTAAGCTATCCTCACATCTCTTCCCTACAGCTGATGCACCTTGCCCCCTCCACAACAGGTTATATAATACTTAATGTTTACTCATGGCTGGCACATCAAAGCAAGCAAACCTACCGAAAAAGGACAGGCAAACAGGCAGCTTTCCCAATGTTTCCAGTTCCAATGTTTAATGTACATAGTAGGGATGTAAGTCAGTCAGAAAAGGAATAAGTGTATTTGCCAAAATGTCAAACCTTTCTTTTAAAGCCTGTCCAACTTCAATTTAAATAAGGCTCAAGGCTAATGAAACTCCGGTAGTGATTTGAAAATGATTTTACCAAGTGGTGGTTGTTTGTTCTCCACATCTGTTACCTATTTGGATCACTAGAAATTCAAGGAACTGATTTCAAGTCTCTACCGAACTGTAATGTATTGCTGCAAGAGAGTTAAAGTCCAGGATCCTTTGCCTCCTCCCCACTTCTGCATTCCTCTCTTAACTCCTCTCTCGCTTGTTTACTCTATCTTTGCAGCAAAAATGGCCACA
This sequence comes from Larimichthys crocea, assembly GCF_000972845.2. NCBI lineage: Eukaryota > Metazoa > Chordata > Actinopteri > Sciaenidae > Larimichthys > Larimichthys crocea. The sequence goes on along the minus strand of NC_040034.1, from coordinate 16,470,854 downwards.
GCTGGTAAGGTATGTAGAGTTCAACAAATCAAATTAGTATGACGTTTTTATTAACCTAGAAAGTGGTCTTCAAACTTATTAGTTTGAGTTCTGTACATGATAATGAAAGGAAACAATGAAACTGTTTAGCTTTTGACTGCACTTCTGTCTTGTATGCAAAGCTAAATTCAGTGGCTGGAGTGTGTAGGGGTGTAATGTCAAGCCGATAGCTGCCTTCTGTTTCAAAGACATAAAGATAAAGATTAACCTTAACTCAGTGGCAACAGTGATGTAAAGCAATTAACTTGACATGAACTCAACGAAAGCTGTGGCGTTTATACTCTTATACATTCTGTGCAGATCAGACACAACTTTGTTACACCCAGAGAAAGCAAGTGAATCTCCAGGGTCCAAATTGACAATACACTCCTTCTGGTGTGGTTGCTGAATGTTGAATAAAATGAAGCTGACTTACACTAACCTCTTCAGCTAGGCCTGTGTAATTCAGTTGACCAGATGAAAAGCATAACAATTCAAAGGTTCAATACTGAGGCAGTGAATGGTATGCAAACACGACGATCGACTTAAAGAAAGATGCAAACATCTTCACCTCAAGGTTTGAAGACCAGCTCAAGTGGAAAGTCCTTGTGGAAAGTTGTTTTCTTCACTAGGCAAACAGACGGAGAACTTCTATTTCTTTATCCTAAGACACACATAGTGTGGATAAAGGAAGTGGCAGTGTCTATCTTTTGCCAATAATACATTTAATGTAAGTTCTGTGTGAAAAATTACTATGGTCATACAACAACAATTCATGAAAGGAAGAGAAGATGGACATGTTTGATCTCTAGTTAATTTATACTCTTCATATCTTGCTGTTGCTTTATTTGCTTGACAGAGGTGAAAGGTTCTTGTGTCCTCTTGGCAACTATCCAATTGGCATTATTTCTATTTGAGAGAGAAGAAAGCCAAGGCTTTTTATTTAACCCCTTTCATGGAAACCCTTCCCATCACAGTGGCAGTAGTATTTGTCATACCTCACGCTGGGTCGTGGTGTGACTGTCTTCTAGGTCATCAAGTGCAAGGCAGCAGTGGCCTGGGAGCCCAACAAGCCACTGGTGATTGAAGAGATTGAGGTAGCCCCACCCCAAGCCAATGAGATCCGCATGAAGGTGAGAGTCCACAATCAGAACACACACATACACACAAGGCGAGGCATAGACCCCACCCAAAGAGATATGGTGAATATTGGCTACTTGTTAGCTACCTAAGTAGGTTATATACTGTCTAGTCTTTGTTTTGACTTGGTCTCGACCCCTCTAAGTCAAGGTCTTGTCTCACTGCTGTCAATATAATGTGTACTGTAGCTATTACTGCCGAACCCTTATTAGTGAGTGAACTCTTATTAGTCTCATCTTCCTCACCACATCGTCTTCATGTTTTTATTGTTTGGATACTGTCTTTGGTGCAGATTGTGGCGACCGCAGTGTGCCATACAGACCTATACCACCTTTTGGAAAATATGTATGAAGCCGGCTTCCCAACCGTGCTTGGCCATGAGGCAGCCGGGATCGTAGAAAGCATCGGGCCTGGAGTCACTGAATTTCAGCCAGGTTAGTGAACTGCACAAATTTTAGAAATCATCTGTTATGTTAAGCATTTACCAAGCAGCTGAAACAAATATTTTGTAGACTCTGTAGGCAGATTACCCAAATGAAGTGCTACCTAATATACTAACTGCAATGAACTGTTAAAATAAAATGTACAGTAGTTTTCCTTGTGGAGGAGCACACTAGCAAGCAAAGCCATGCTGCAAAGCTATGGGTTGCATATCATCAGTCCAGCATTTGACTGAATGCACATTTGACTGTCTTTCAGGAGACAAGGTTATCCCTGTGTTCTTCTCCCAGTGTGGAGAATGTCGCTTCTGTAAGAGCCCAAGGACCAACCAGTGTGAGAAAGCATGGTGAGAACAATAAGCACTAATCACCACTCCATTTGCTCTTTATCCCCAACATTTTACTTCAGTCCTTTTGTCTGTCCTCTTGGATACGTTTAAAGTTTTATTGGACATATTTGAACATATTTAACATGTCTCTGGTGTTGTTAGACAGTGTTGGCACCTAAACATGCCACACTGACAGAGGATAGATAGTTTATATGTTTGTATGCTGTAGCACTCGAACTTTGCTTCAGGTTTGTCACATAAAAAAAAAATGTAATTTCAGGTCCACTTCTGATCCCCGTATGATGGCACCAACAGAATCCAGGTTTACCTGTAAGGGCAAGAAGGTGCTGCAGTTTACAGGAACCAGCACCTTCTCTCAGTACACTGTGGTTAAAAAGTTCGCTGTGGCTAAGATCGACCCTGCTGCCCCTCTTGACAAAGTCTGTCTCCTTGGGTGTGGTGTCTGCACTGGATATGGAGCAGCAGTCAATACTGCAAAGGTGTGTATGTTTGATTGTTGGGGATGGTCCAGCATATATTGTTGAAGGCTAATACTTGCACTGCATATAGTTCTGTGGTTAGAAATGCAAGATTACTTATCTTGAGTGAAGCCAAATATCATTCACTTTCACAAAAGAAAACAGCTTTGTGCAGTGACACAAACCCATGGTAAATATATGCAGTTTTATTTAATGGCATGGTCCATCATGCTGCACCTTTTAAACACAAATGTGTCATCTGAGGATATTTTCATAATATACATTATTAAAGAACAAACTAAGGTGTGTATGTTTGACTTACATCATTATTATTACTGAAGCAACTCATTATGGGACACAAAGCCTTTCTATTGATTATTACTGTATGCAGCATTAAGAAGTCCAGCCTGAAGAGTCTATTTTACATTAGGTGGAACCGGGCTCCACATGTGCTGTGTTTGGAATGGGAGCTGTGGGTTTGGCTGCAGTCATGGGCTGCAAGGCTGCAGGAGCCAAGAAGATCATCGCTGTTGACATCAATCCAGAGAAGTTTGAGAAAGCCAAGGTGTTTGGCGCAACTGACTTTGTGAACCCCAAGGATCACAATAAACCCATCAGCGAAGTGCTGTCTGAGATGACCAATGGAGGAGTGGACTTCTCCCTGGAATGTGTCGGGAATGTCGAAGTCATGGTAGGGAGATTTCATTTAATCTGATTCAAAAATGAAGATGTGTTACCTTAATATTAAAACAGCAGCTCAACTGGGTTCACTTGTGGTCTTCAAACAGTAGTTATTGAAAAAGAGCCAAGTGTTCCAGCATTTCCTCACCTGGTCCAGATCAGACTTTGTGGTGTTTCTCTTTCCAGCGCAGTGCTTTGGAGTCTTGTGTGCCAGGTTGGGGTGTCGCTGTGATTGTTGGCTGGACGGACATGCATGACGTTTCTGTTCGACCCGTTCAGCTCATCTGTGGACGCACATGGAAGGGCTCTATATTTGGAGGTGAGACAAATATGACCATTACCACCAACTGGTAATTGAAGGCCTGTGGGCTTATGTTCTGCAGTTCTCTAGCCAGTTGCATTCTGGATAAGACTTATTTTGTGGTTTAGGCTTTAAGGGTAAGAATGGTGTGCCTCCGATGGTCAAAGCCTACCTGGACAAGAAGTTGAAGTTGGATGAGTTCATCACTCACACCATGCCTTTGGACCAGATCAATGATGCCATTGAAATGATGAAGCATGGTAAATGGTAGGTTTACACTTCTATACTTTCTCTCCACATTCATGACTCAACAACAATAGAGATTAATAGATGCAGGTCTGCTCACTTCATTTCTCACATATTTGGTCCACAGCATCCGGGCAGTCCTGAATGTTTCTCCACAGTAAGCCCACCGTGATGCTGTCACTGATCCCAAAGTATTTCAGTAACTTACCACCAACAATCAACTGGACAATGACACACACTATGTCTGTAAATGTTCATACTCAGTGCATCTACAGTATACCCTTAGGGGTCCGACGTTGTTGTCTGACCCTGTAGAGGCTTTGTCTCTGTAGTGACAGCCCTATTCTCTGACTTTAGTTGCCATAGTACCAATCACAATGGCGCCTGTCCTAAACACAAACATACAGCAGCTCTGTATCTCAAGGAGAAGAAAGCAATGTCTCTCATAACACCTCTAGAGGTATGCTTGACCCTGTGTAACCGCATGCTAGAACAGAAAATTCCCCCACAAATACACACATTCACAGCAAAAAGTCAAAAAGTCCCACAGAGTGAGGGTTTATATAGCTCCACACTTTCCAGAGTCAAATTAACACTTTCAAAATAGTTAAACTTTTAACACTATGCCAGAGTTACTTCTTTAACTCCCAAAACAGAGTAAAAGTAACACTAAGGGATTAGACAAATAACACTGAGTTACATTTTTACTATTTGGGAAGTGTTAATTTCACTTCCAAAAGTGTCAAGGTATCAACACTAAAAAAATAAAATGAAGTCGCATGACTGAAGGTATAATATACATACTTTTATCTGAAACATTGTATGAACTTTGAATATCAAATCATTTTTATAAGATTTTAACCTTAGATATTTTCAATATACACCTTTCCTCACTTTGTAATACTCTGAATGCATGATGATGGTCATCAAAATTCTCTGTGAATAGCTTGTTTGTAAAAAAATAAACGCGTTTTTCAACTAAAAATATATCACTTATTTGACCCATGATCGGCATTTCTTCTTCCATTGCACTGCAGACAACAAGTCCAACTCTGTACTTTACACCATCAGCTTTAACTTTTAACTCAAGTAGCTGAGAAAACACCTTTTCCCTGTGATAGGCAAGTGCTATCTAATTCTATCTGATAGCAAGTGATTTGGTTATGGTTTTGACATTTTTAAAAGAATCTTTAAACACGTGTTTGGCTTCAAACCTCATGGACCACATATGTAATAAGGGGGAAATTTTTCTGATGGAAGATGGGTAATGGATCATCAAATGATGCTTCGGTATCAAGTTTCTATGTGGATATAAGTGGAGTCAGTCTTGTAAGTCTTTGTCTCTTGCAAGAGACCTTATCCATGATTATAGTTTATGAACTTGAGCTGAAGCTTGAATCAGACGTCTCAGAAGCAGAAGACAGGGACGACTCTGAAAATTCTAAAGGAATAATAAAAAAAACATTAATGATTTTATTCTATTGGCTGTAAAGAGCATCATTTTACTACCTTTATACACATTACCTTTTCCAACGAGGTCGCTAAATATTTCTGCATCAACTTCTTACCTTTTCCAACGAGGTCGCTAAATATTTCTGCATCAACTTCTATCCCTGTTGCATCCTTGTATATAACTTGGACATTAGGTGGCTGAAAAAGATAGCAAGATGTGCTTTTTAAGTCAGCACACACACACACAGTCACTGCTCATGGAAAATACAGTTATCCACCGCTGTATAATCGTTAAATAGATCTCGTAGGGTTGCACGATTCATCGATTTCACAATATGGCCTTGTGGAGGGGTGTGGTGCATCAGCTGCAGGAGAGAGGTGTGGAGAGGGCTCAGGTGAGCAGTGTAAGGGGAGATGATTAGGACACTTGTTCACTGTTAACTAATCTAATCTCTCTCACAATTAATATTTGTTTGAGTAAGTTTGAACCTAATTGCACTTACTGTGTTAGAGGAGAAAATGGCGCTGCCTTGTGCCTGTTTCCAACCAAAGAAATGAAGGGTGCGGGCGGAGGCGGAGCTTAATTCTGTCTCTGTAGAGTTGATTAGAGTTGAACACCAGGTTAACACTGGTGAGGGCAACCTGATCAGCTCTGTCAAATAACCCCAACACTGGACACCATTTAAATCAGAAAGTGTTAAAATTACACTTTGGGAGTTGAAATCAACTCTGAAACGAGTAACCCTGAAATTTCAACACTCTAATTTTTGCTGTGTTCAGTGAATTATGTGCAGATTGCGATGTGAAAATCATCTGCAGTGTTCATGTAAGCAAACGCTAAACATGTCAAAGTGTTTTAAAGAGCAAAATAAATGGTATTAACAAATGGGCTCTTTGTCTTCTGGTTTATTGCGTTGTAAGTCATAGACACAGCGTTTACAAGTCATGTCTCTGAATGCTCTAATAAACTCTGTTTAAAGTGTCAGTCAAATAGTTTTAGCTCAGATTCGCGCAAACCAGCCTAATTATATCAGTGTTTGCTTACCTTGGCAGACAGGGCTGTTATTATTCTGCTAGGATGGGCTCCAGGATTTGTCCCCGAGCAGTGTTTCTGCCTGTTTCTTGAAGAATTTCTAATAAAGAGTAGGATATTGCAGTTAAATACACTAAATGAAATTATATGAAAACAATATAACTACATATAATAACAGCTGATGTTGAAATTACAGTTCATGATTGCTCTCTGTTCTGGGAACGGCCATGGTTGCAATTTTAAAACCCTTATCCTTGTTTACATACACTAGATTTAATGGAGCGACGCTTGCAGGCATTGAGTTCGAGCTGCACTCCATATACACATAAAACATGCCTCACACTCTACAATCATCCAAATCCAAACACACGATTTATCTAATTATTCAAGCTGCAGAAATTTTCCATCTCCCACTTTGCTCTGTCAGTGCTATTGCTACCCTGCACCAGCATCGCCTGTTCTCCAGCCCCTCCGCCCACCTGCAGGCTGCTGACTGAGCTGTGCTAACCTTGATTAAAGATTTGCACAATTAGCACTAGCCTGCTTGAGAAACATGCCATCTATTGTACATCTCACACATTCTTTCTATCTCTAGCATTGACCGATCAACTATATTTGTTTCCCTCATATTTATACCAGCAACTCTGCATATCTTTGGCAACAATGATAGCTCCCTCTGATAAGGAGTTAGTCTGGACCCTCTGCCTATTTAAAATGTCCAGGTGGATAAAGCATACAGTCGTTTGAGTTGACGAGAATAGCCGATGTTGGCTGTGACTGCTACAGGACCCATACCAATAATTAACACGCCCAATAATGTCCAATATGACAATCAATCCTCTCAAAGCCTTGTTTTCATGCACGCTGATGGGGCACTGCTCAACCACCAGCTGGAGAAATGCCCTCACTACACACCAACACTTCTTAAATCAGGACATTTGAGCTCATGTCATGTCATCCAGCTAATCCATATCTCATTTGTAGTTGTAGTTAATAATATCAGCAAGATTGCTATGTTGTATACTTTTGTTTTCTCCAATTATTTATTGAACTACATGGGCTGATTACCTTGTTGAGATAAGATAACATTTAAAAATAAATAAGCCAGCTTCCATAAAAATTAGCCATTATATTTTCTATAAATAAAACAATAATATAGTCCACATACATTTGTAACATTTCACTTTCGTGATTATTTAGAGTATATGTGACAATTCATGAACTTACTCTAACAACATGCTTTTGTGCCTAAAGCTAACCAAACCTTATGTCATGGTTTTAGGTTCATGCAGTGTTGTAGTACTCATGATCAGGCCACATTTTGAAAGTCTTAGTCTCGTCTCAGAAGTCTTTTCTTGGCCTTGGACAAAGAGGACTCAGGATTTTATCTCAAAACTATTTGTTTTGTGGGGATATGACTAGTTATCACCCATTAATCACCCAATAATGTCTAACCTTTCCCAACAATCATAATTCACTGAAAATACTTTTACACTTCAGATGGAACAAAAGTTTCCTTTATGGTGAACCGACGTTGGCACATCGCTGAAGGGAGTCAAACAAATGGCGGTGAGAGTGGCTGAGTAAGAGTTCAAAAAGTTGTTAAAGAGCAAACACCCACATGGCACAGAAGAAAAGTTCAGGTCGAGGTTTAACCACAATACCACGAGCCAACAGCTGCAATGTTCCTCCAACAAATCAAACTCAGTATTTTATGAAGCAGGTCATAGAAAAAAGAAATGAATCTGAACTAGTTAGTTTTGGGACAGTGAACCCTGTGACCTGTGGCTGATATAGCTGCCAGTGATCAGTGATTGAGCCCAGAAATCTTGATCGGGGCGCCTTTAATATTAACCGTCAAGTATTCAGCCAGGCCATAGTGTACATACTATTTTATATTTAGAAATGTATGTAAGGAAATCTGTGGAACTTACTGTGAAGGCTGGGAGACGTGGGCATATTCGGCAAATATTAGCTACATGTTAGTATGACTATATATCGTCTGGTCTTGGTCTTGACTTGGTCTTAACCCTTCAAAGTCTTGGTCTTGTCTCGATCTTGATACACTCTGGTCTTGTTCTTGACTTAGTCTCAGCTTAGATGGTCTTGACTACAACACTGGGTTTATGGTTTTATTTGTTTTATTTTGTAGTTCTCTCCTTCATCGTGTCTTCTGTATCCTCATATTCTCTGTTATGGATTCTGTTTTTTTGGACTTCTGTTCATCAGACCTCTCCTGGATTTATGGTCTTAGTTTGTTTTGCCTGGACCTTCCCAGCCAACTTCTGTTATATTCGTGTTACCTGCCATAGGTTATTTTTGTTTATCACCTCATTGTCTGTATTTGCATTCTCTATCTTGAACCACAGCTTGACACTTTAACCAAAGTTAAAGTTAAACCATTGAAATGTTACTAATACACCATAAACCTGCTGGGGGACTGTCCAAATAAAGCATTGCCAATAATTATGTTATGAGAATTTTTTAAGAAGTGCTTTGAATAAGGAGGACTGGATTCAAAGTATCAAAGTTTAAGTTGAATGTAATATTCTTGTACAAGAAGGAGCATTTAACAGTGCTACACACAAGAGGGTTACAGAGAAAAGGCTCCTTGAGGAGCTCTGTCAGGTGTTTCTTATACAATTCTTTCTCAGAATGGGCTGTCTCGGACATCTTCCCACTAACAATTTCCTTTTTTGGTTTTCCCCTTAGTAATGAACATTATGTTTCTTGTCCAAAGTGACACCTCCCTTAGTCTGTGTTTCTTGTCCTTGAACATTTTTTAATTACCTTTCCCTGGCAGCTTCAACAAACACATGCTAGATAAGGGAAGTACACGAGATATGCAAAAGACAAAACACACACACACTCCCTCTAAGAGTTAAAACATCTGCAGCCCGGTACAATCCTAATTTTTATAACATTGCCAATAAAACCTTAAATCTTGAATTTAAACATACACACTAGGGGGTAAAAATCAAGGAGCTTAAAGAAATGTATTTGTCTGTTTTAACATTATTGTTTCTATTAATTATTCAAACAATAATAATGAAAATACAACTAACTACACTTAAAGTAATAAACCTAAACTGGAGTCAAATTCAATTAAATATTGGAGGTCCTAAATATGTTAACAAATGGTGCACAGTTAACATGGGATTTAATAGAAACAAACTGTATCAATGTCTTAAACACTTTAAGTCTTTTACTATCTAATACATTTCTGTTTTTTATTTCACTATGCTCTTCTTCGCCTCTTTTATGAAGGTAGAAGTGAGGAAATGAGGACTGCACTGAGGAAACATGTGAGAGCAACAGAAAGTGTTTGGACACGGCCCACAGAGGAACAAAGGCCCTTCTTTGTGATTGGTCGAAACTCTGATAAACACTCTGCACTCCACCCTAACCTTGAGAGTACAGCTCTGAAACATCATGGCAACTGCAGGGAAGGTAAGTACTCTTCTGCTAATGTTTGAATGGATTTGAGCTGTCCTGCACATAAAAACACTGTTTGGTTCAGTGTTTATGGAGCAGAGGGAATGTTTACACTACTACAGGAAGGATATGAAGGGTGAGGCTGAATCTATCTAGCTTTTTATTGGAATGTTAGTTATATTAACAACTGCAAACGAGAAATACTCTGTTTCACAATCTATAATACAAAACATAAATCAGTGGAGAGATGTACATGTCAAGTCTTGCCTAACTGCCGGTTGAGGCTTCCTGTTATTGCAACATGTGTGCACAAGGAGGGGGAAAAGGGTCAAAGTCTTGAAGACAGTTTGTATGACTCTGTTATATTCAGCTCTATTGTTGTTATGTTATATTATTCAGCTCTATTGTTGTTATGTTATATATATATATTTACTGTGTATATATCATGATTATGTTATATTCAGATACATGGAGTAGAATAACTGATGGTAAATGGTAAAACTCTGATCCGTTTTTCTGCAGCCGAGGTTTTCAAAGTGAGAGGCGGGCCTCCCCAGAGGGACGTGTTCCAAACAGCTTCAGGGGAGGCTCAGTGAAAGGAAGTGGGAAATAGTAATTATACTATAGAGATAGATTAGAAATAAAGCAGTGTTTTTTTTAGCTTTACTGCCACTTTCACAGAGTCAGAAATGAATGCCTGAGGACAAACCTTTTTTATTTATGTGGTGTAGTCTGAAGTCATGTCAAACAGAGTATTGAGCTCTATTATAGTGTCAAATAACATTAAACATGATGCCAGACCAGCTGAAGTTCTCGGATGTTTTGTGTTGTAGGTGATCCGGTGCAAAGCTGCCGTAGCATGGGAGGCTGGGAAACCTCTCGTGATGGAGGAGGTGGAGGTGGCACCTCCTAAAGGTGGGGAAGTACGCCTCAAGGTAATAAATCAAGGCTGATGATAAAAGATAAAAAAGAATGTTGCTGCAAAGTCTTCATTCATTAATGTGCTTTCATTAATCTTTTATCTAATTAACTGCAATCAATTAAAGGCAATGCTGCAACTACAGAAGTAACAATAACATTAATTAAGACCAGCTCTACCTGAACCTTATCTGGACTCAGTGTGCTGTGCTATAATTAACTGTACAGGCCAACACTACAGTGTACTTTGCACCTTTACTTAGTTCTGTTGATATGTTGTAAGTGTGTGTGAGTTACTGTATTCTTAATTTACCTGAGTAAGGACACTTTTTTAATACAATGTTTACACCAGTGATATAACCTTTACTATAATTCTCACAAATCGGTAATTAAATATATGTTTTAATTACTCATAACATTTAATTTCCCCACATTACAGCAGATGTTCTTATTCAGATAAGAGCACGAGTAGTTTTAAATGGATTAACTATTGCATGGCTAAGATCGCGGACCGTTTTTCTTTTCAGATTGTGGCCACAGGGATCTGTCACACCGACTCCTACACACTAAGTGGCTCCGACCCTGAGGGAGTTTTCCCCGTAGTGCTGGGTCACGAGGGAGCTGGCATCGTTGAGAGTGTCGGCGAGGGAGTCACTAAATTTCAGCCAGGTTCTTCCTCTTTTGTCTTCTCTCCTTTTGCTGCATATGAATGGAAATGCTCAAACATAACATACTGCTTTTGTTTTAGGGGACACGGTCATACCTTTGTATATCCCACAGTGTGGAGAGTGCAAATTCTGTAAGAATCCCAAAACCAACTTGTGTCAAAAGATCAGGTAAATGTCCTGGGTTCAAACACATGAACATCTTGCCTTGTTGCCAGCTGATCTGATGTCAGATCTGTGCTTGTGTCTTGTTCTCCAGGCTCACTCAGGGCAAAGGCTTGATGCCAGATGGGACGACCCGTTTCTCTTGCAAAGGGAAGAGCCTCTTCCATTTCATGGGTTGTAGCACATTCTCTGAGTACACCGTGGTGGCTGAGATCTCCCTGGCCAAAGTGGACCACAAGGCCCCTCTGGACAAGGTGTGTCTGCTGGGCTGTGGCATCACCACTGGTTATGGAGCTGCTCTAAACACTGCCAAGGTGAGTCAGCCTCCTCAACTAACTGTGCTATGAACAGTCATCCCAACCAGTCACTACTAGTCACTATGCTATTATCAGAACAGTGGACACTGAAAGAATTAATCACCCACCCACAGTTTGGCCCAGGAATTCTCCTCCCTCTTTAGATGTTATGCCGACTTCATGGGGCCAGTGATTGTAGTTTTGGTCCAGTAAATTCATTGTTACCAGAGGATAAACCCTACTGACTTTGGTGACCCCTGGTTTTTCTTCCAGCGCCAACAGCAGATCCAAATTTTCACTTACCCTGTGAAATATCTCAACATTTACTGGATACATTTTTGTTAAGACATTCATGGTCCCCAGAAAATGTATGCCACAGGTCACTAATAGGCGGACTGCGGTCCACACCCACACTAAACGGCAAAAGGTTGACACCAAAAAACGGCTTTTAATCCAGAAGATTGCAGCCAAGTCAGCCAGTAACTTGTTATTATAATATTATTATGAAAGTACTTTTTATTTATAATTCTCAGTTGAATTATGACTCATTACCAGTGCTGTTGGTGTGGTTTCGTGAAATGTCTCAAACTTTCGGATTGATGGCCATGGAATTTGTAATAGCTTTGGCAATCCCTTGACTTTTCATCTACCATCATCATAATTTCTCCAGTAGTAGTATGCGAGGTAATGTTTGTTCCTTTTCTAATCATTTACCTAATGATTGCATTAGGTAGCACAAGTTGTATTCTACTCGGTCATATTCAACATCGTTCTTATTTTCCCTGCTGTGTATTGTGTCATTAATCACAGCAGACATGTGCTGACCCATACTTGCACTCTCCCATCATTTCAGGTGGAGGCAGGCTCAACCTGTGCAGTGTTTGGCCTGGGAGCGCTGGGCCTTGCAGCAATCATGGGCTGTAAAGCAGCTGGGGCAGCCAGGATTATTGGAGTCGATCTCAATCCTGACAAGTTTAAAACCGCCCGAGAGTTCGGTGCCACAGATGTGGTGAACCCGAAGGACCACAGCAAGCCAATCCAAGAGGTCCTGGTAGAGATGACAGATGGCGGCGTGGACTACTCCTTTGAATGTGTGGGCAACGTGGCAATCATGGTGAGTGGGGAAACTACAATCCCATATTAATGACCATCTCTTATACTAAGTAATTCAGCTCTGCATGCTGAATAAGCACATGATCCATAATTATATTTCTGATACTAGTGTTTTTATGAGTTCGTTTTTTATTTGAATTGAGAGTATTTACCACAATTTCACCCTTGCCAGGAGGGACAACCCTACTCTAAGCCCTCTAGGCAGCATGGCTATCATCAGGCCCTTTAAAAAAACAACCTTTATAATCAAAATTAAGCAATATTCAAAGACATGATCAGATGCTGTTTGGATCATGTTGATGTGACGCTGTCATGATATTGTCTCTTGGTGGCAGAGGGCAGCACTGGAGGCCTGCCATAAAGGATGGGGTACCAGCGTCATCATCGGGGTGGCAGCAGCCGGAAAAGAGATCTCCACCCGGCCCTTCCAGCTGGTGACCGGACGCACCTGGAAAGGCACTGCTTTTGGAGGTAATAAGCTAACCGTCATTAAGAGTGATCCCACAGTAGTACAGCAGGTGTAGTTTCAAGCAAATGTAACATTCACATCTATAAAATATTGCATTGTGAGACTATTCCTGAAAAGTAGTGTCCAATGTCATTTACACAGGATACAAGAGTGTCGCCAGTGTTCCCAAACTGGTGGAGGACTACATGAACAAGAAGCTCAAAGTGGATGAATTTGTGACTCACACTCTGCCCTTTGAAAAGATCACTGATGGTTTTGATCTCATGCATGCTGGGAAATGGTAAGCCTTGACTTAACATACATATTGAAGTTATGTGTGTATTAAATCTGTTATGGTAATGTGCGTATTAGACGAGTGTCCCTGTGGGTTTTGTCTGTTAAATACATTATGCGTCACTGCTGCCCCCTATTGAGGACAAAACTGACAGGGTTTTATAGTATTTTGCACCATGAGTGGTCATTCTTCAAATATGAGTCATGTATAATCTGATATCCATAATCTTTTTTTTATGTTTCAGCATTCGTGTTGTGCTACAGTTCTAGATGCAGAGGAACACAGGAAAACCAGGATCTCACTCCATGTTTATCCTTCTCAGTTCAATAAATAATCTTTCAATTCCCTGTTCAAGTCTGTTTTATTTAAACAATGCACAGTCAGACACCTCTTTGATCAGTGTTTCTCCCCTGAAGGAACACACACATACACAGAGAGAACACTGTGTGAAGAAAAAAAAACAGGCGAACCAAAACAAGATTATTCCGAAATATTCTTTGATGTAGACTGAATGAATAATAAGGTGGTACGACCGCAAACACCCAAATGGCATCAGTGCTGGAAGTGTGTTAATTGATGAGGATTTTTGAGTGGTTCTTTTTAATAACAGCGTCCTTTGATTATTCTTCCTGTAGAGTTTTAATAACAGGGCTCATTTTTTAATCCCACCGTTTCATAACTTATTGCTGTAAACGTCGGAGTCTCTCCGAGCTTCAGTGATGCACTTTCATTTCTAAAATGTTTCCTCAAACTAGAACTGACTTAAGAGAATTACTACAACACCCTGCACTCAGCTGTGCTATACTTGGTTAGGCAAAACATGTCAACAGCTCAGTTCACGCTCCACAGTGAAAACCCAGAGTCCTAATCATTATTGCATTTTAACATAGAAATGAAGCTGTCAAACAGTTCTCATCTATGCTATGGTTACATAAACAGTAATGAGAAAGAGGTGCAATTTATGCAGAAGTCAGTACTTGAGATGATGCAGAGTAAGAAAACAAAACATTTCCTGAATATTCTGTATTAATGTAAATATATATTAAGAGTCTTCTGCTCTGTAATTACGGGCGCATAACCTGCGTTTCACACTTAAAGGTCCGGTGTGTAAGATTAAAATCTCGATTGAAACTCATGGTGCTAGCATTAGGGTTTTCTATTCTATTCTGCTTTACTTTTATTCCAGTTTATCTAGCCATTTATACATCATACACGAGTTTTACTATTATACTATTATACATTTTTAGTGGCGCTTTCTCAGTTTGTGTTGGGAAGTTATCGTGTGAAGAACTTTGTGTTACATGTGCAAATAAAGTCTGATTGATTGATTCTATCTGCTTTTAATGCTAATGATTTAGTGTGTTTTGCACGCTGTAAGGGCATTTGTGTTTAAATTTAAGGAGGTAGCAGGTCAGTTTTGTTCAATCTTACACACTGGAGCTGCTAATCACGAGTCCAAATGCCAGCCATTAAACAAAAAGCCATCTCAAAATTTGTACCACTGTTCACTGATATATTTATAACTTCACAGCAGTCGATTCATTCATTCGTGTTGTTTACACAGTGTTGTGGAGAAACTGCTGAAGTCAAACGTCAACGGTGAGGTCGGCAGGTAAGAAAGTGTTCAGGAGCCTCTGATGTTTTATGCTGTAATATTTATTGTCGCTTGGCCAAGGAGAATTAGAGACACTTTCAAAGTTCATCAGAAGTGCCTGAGTCGGTCTCACATTCTGTCAAACTCATGCTGGTGGATAGACTTTAAACCCCAAGATAACACCACAAATACTACACGCCCAGAATATGCCAAAAAGAATATCTTTACCCATGTTTGTGTTACTGTCAGCACATTCTGGTTTATGTTAATGGAAGTCAATGGCAAACTATTATGTCTAGGAAGGCAACCTTCAGTTCCTTCGACCCTGGCCACCACAGTACTCAAGAGTTACAGTCATAGTGGCAGATAGTCATTTCCAGCAATGAAAGGCTGCTGAATTAAACCACTTTTGGGAATTAGATCACCAATCTATTCAAGGACAAATTCACCCACACAGATCTACAGAAGAGTCATTTATTACTCCATTAGAAGAAATACAAAGATGGCAGAGAAACTGTGATCACATTAGTCCTCTGAAAATGTAGAAATAATGAATGCTGCTAACACCAGGAGAATCCTCACATCAAGGTAAACAATGACTGTCGAAATAATGGGAATATATCAGTTAACGTGCCTTGAAATATTCCAGCGAGTTTTACTTCCTAGATTCACACATTAAGGCTCAATTTGCTACACAAGGGCTAATGGAAACACGAGACACTGTAAAGAGTTAGTTCAGCACTTGAATGACTTTGTGCTCGATGTCGTTATACTCATTCTGGTTATCTCTGTAAATGCTCCGTGGTTGCATCACATCTCTCCTAGCAACCGCGACTGACGTCCTCTACTGGAAAACTGACTGAAGACCGAGTACTAATAATAGCCACATTGAGGACAGAACAATTAAGTTGGAGTGCGTCTATCGGGCACATCAACAGGTACATACGACGGTGATGAGTGACCTTGCGATGAGCTGGCAACAGGCTGACATGAAGTGATAAATCTCATTTATTGATTCATTTCCTTTCAGAAGCGTTACAGAGATGAGTTCAGCAGTTTGGGAAATGTGTTTATTTTGCTTTCTTGCTGAGAGTTTGATAAAAAATAGAAAAAAGATTCAAACAGCTCTCGTATCTGTCCGTTAAATATGAAGCTACATCTAGGAGATGGTTAGCTTTGCTTAAAATAAAGACTTGAACGGGGAAAAAGCTCGCCTGGCTCTGAGCGAAACTCACAAAATCCACCTACTAGCATCTCTAATGCTCACTAATTAACACATTACATCTCATTTGTCGAGTCCATACAATTTGTAAAACGTGTTAATTACCAAGCTTTCAAGGCACTGCTTAGCATTTCTTTTTCATTTTGGACAGAGCCAAGCGAGCCTGTTCGCCTTCCAGTCTTCATAATATGCCAAGTTAACAGTCACCTGGTCTTAAAAAGGGACAGACGTGAGAGTGTTATTAATCTTCTCTAACGTGTATTTAAATATGTCTGCTGTTAAACTGAACTTTTACATTTTTTGGCCTCTTGTTATTTTCTACGTCTAAAATAAGCTTCGAGTTGCTCGTTGTTGAGGTTGTGACACTTGTTGATGCCGTTTCCCAGAACCCTCCCATCTAAAAAGTATTGCTAATTTCTTTTCAGTCCGTCTACGGGAAATTCTTATGACGTCTGATTAAGGTTAGCAGAGAGAAGATGAGAGAAAAGAAGCGCAGCATGGGGTAATGGTTGAATTTGCCCTGAGCTCCACACACCACAGACGACAACTAGCCAGCCAGTAAAAACTCTGCGTGACATTACCCACAAGTCAAAAACAGGCCTGATGTCAAGCCCGACCACTAAGCAAAACCAAAACCTAATAAATACTTTCATATTTCTTTCAGAGGACACAGTTTTTCACTAATAAAGCGATCCACATTTGATATATGACACATTCAAGTACTTCCATTTAATTTGAGGAACCAATATTTAATTCAAAGAACAATGGGAGCCACAGTTAAACTGAGCTCTAGGAGTGGTACCTCATGATTGAGATGTGTGTGTCTGTCTGTGTGTGTGTGTCATGTGTGTGTGCGCGCGTGTGTGTAGGTGTAAGAATCAGAGGTGCTGGGTGTCTGTGTCTGGAAAGTCCAGTCCTTGGTTTGCGTTCAGGTCCAGCCTACACTTGGCTCAGGAAATGAGCCCGACCGTTGTCCTCCAGGCGGCGGGTGAGGATCTCGCAGCCAGTCTCCGTCACCAGCAAGGTGTGTTCAAATTGAGCTGAGCGCTTCCCATCTCTGGTCACCGCTGTCCAGCCGTCGGGCCACGTCTCATCTTGCCAGCCACCTGAGACATTACACACACACATATAAGGCTTAAAACACCATTAATTAAACAGTTGCAGAAACAAAACCCGTCAAGTCTGGCACTGAATCACCGGATCTCTGTGAGGTATTAAGTGGGTTTTAAGATTTTAATGACCCGTTTTAAAGCATGACTGGGTCTGCTGTTACACATCTCATTTAACCCCTCGTGAGCCAGTTATCAGCCTCAAATCCTCATACTTCATTCAAGCTTTTAGTGCAAAAGGGACCAAGTTTTTGGCTCTGGATTTATATTTAGAGCTCTTGAGAATCTTTGGCAATTTTACAAGCTTGCTTTAATATTTTTGTTGCTGTCAAAATATTATTAGTTCCTTTATAGGATGAGAACATTGTCCAACTTCTAAACCCAAATAGACCATTTAAAACCAAAATGGATCTCCTGAAAAATGCAGTAGGACAAAGCTGAAAACATTTTTCTCAACTTAGAACAAATAAGTTGCCTTTCTGGGGATAAGTGGTTATAACAATAGTAATGTTTTAGTCCGACGTTGTATTTTACTCTACTCTCGCTTTACTGTCTCCTGTCTGCTACGTTTGTTTTATATAATCGCTACAACTCTGCATAACTGATCAATTAAATCCATTATGTTTAATTGAAATGATTATCTCTATAATTACCCCTACTGTTTTCACATTGCTCTTAATATTTGCAGTTACACTCACCTTCACATATCATGGGCTCAATAGTGAACACATGGCCAGGCTTCATAACTCCGACGGCTTTGTTTTCTGGGAAAGAAACGAACACAGAGATCATCGTCATGTAGGAGGACAACACATTCGAACTTTCAGGGATCTACGGCGTGTACGCGGAGCAGTGTGGCTACTCACTGGCATAATGTGGCACATTGGGAGCGGTGTGGAAGAGTCTGTGGATGCCGTGGCCACAGTAGCTCCGCACCACAGAGAAGCCGTTGGCCTGAGCGTGCTTCTGGATGATGTTACCTAATTCTCTATAGCGAATGCCAGGCTTCACTGTCACAACAGAAGGAAAGCAAAGTAGTAAAACGAGGGTCACAGGCTTCGGAAAACTGTAGATCACGGTCAACAAATAAAACCCCAATTCCAAAAAATGTTGGGACGCTGTGTAAAAAGTGAAACTGCAATCTGTTTTTATTGACATTTTACAGAGCCACCCAACCTTTTTGGAATTGGGGTTGTATAAAGGCTGACAGATATCTGGGCGTTAAACAAGATTCTAATGATGTATGCTGAACATTTTTGAAAAGAACTCTTTAAATGTGACTATTAAAATAATTCTGACCACAGTGTGTGTGTGTGTGTGTGTGTGTGTGTGTGTGTGTGTGTTGTGCTCTAATAACAAAACAACCTCACTTCAAGGTAGCCGCTCTGGAGATTTCAATCATATTACACAATGTTCCTCTGCAGATGGATTTACAAATTGAAGTGTAAATGTTCAATTTTCTTTCTTTATTCAGAGCACTTGAAGTACTTTTCATTTAGGGTAGCTTAAAAGTTTTATTGGGAATAGGTTCGAAAGAAAATGCTGTTTCTGAAGGTCAACAACGTCAGAGCTCTCTGGTGGACAAACTATGCAATGGCCACGCAGTTCCTAAATGAATTAAAGTGCATCTTTGGTATTTCTGTACTGCATTTTTTTGCATTATAGCCAGACATATTTACCCATACAGATATCTGATTTACTCTCAACCCAACAACCATCATAGCGCTGTGTAACGTATGACAAAAATGCAGTGAAGGTTTGGCTAACATCAATAAAATTGAAAAAACAAAACAAAAAAAACAACCAACAACAAAGCTTGAATTCCTACCGGAGTCGATCGCTTGCATAAGGCATTCATATGTGGTCTGAACCAGTTTCTTTGCTTCTTCGTCCACGTCTCCGACATAGAAGGTTTCATTGAGGTCACCATGGAAACCGTTGTGGTAGACAGTGATGTCCACTGTGTAAGAGTGAGATGATAAACACGTCAGAGCCACATGACAAACTACTTTCTATTTGGTTTAAACACAAAGAAAGTGCTGTTATGACCGATAAAACATAACTGCGTGTATTGGTTGGACATGAAAATGTCCCTTCTTTAAAAAAAAAAAAAAAATTGCTGATGAAATTGGAATTGCTGGTAGCAAACTGGGACTTTTCCCACTTAACGAGAAATATAGAGAGCAGAGAATGCGAATAGCAAATCCCCGCTGGTAAAGGTTAATGAAACAATTTGTCTTGTCGGACCACGCAGCGAGAGATGACTTACTGGCAAACACTCCATCAGACACTCTGAGGGGAGTGGCGGATAGAAGACATGGTATTAAGCAGAAATATTCATAAAGAGGCTAAAATTGGCCAAACTCCCGCTGACAAAATTTCAAGACGCTGGTAGAACCATTTGTCACGGAGGAGGAAGCTCTTTTTTTTTTCCCCACCCCACTCTCTTTAATAAAACATTTCCCTTGGTTTCAACTTAGCTTAAGTTAGGATGTGTTTGATAGTGAGAATATTAACAACAATAAGACAATTTGCTGGAAAGGTCAATGTTAGGTTTGTTAAAGGAATTTCAAAACGAAAAAATATGTGCCGCTGTCACTCTAAATTCAATCATTTTCATGAAACAGTCACCGGCAGCTGTGGTAGATGGTGCACTTGGGTCCCAACATCGTATGATTTATAGTGTAATGAGCATACCATTGAGGATATCTCCTTCTTGTAGTAGTCTTCTGTCTGGGATGCCATGGCAGATGACTTCATTGACAGACGTGCAGCAGGATTTAGGGAAGTTGTAGTAGTTGAGAGGAGAGGGGTAGCAGTTCCTCGCCGTACAAGCCTGAACAGACAAAGCAGCTGGTTAGAGAGACAACAAGTGACGAAGATGAGATCGGATAAAGACGGGTGACCATGTGTTATAGAAAAGGGAAAAAATACCAGATGCACAGCGTGGTCGATTTCTTCTGTTGTAATGCCCGGCTTCACCATCATGGCTGCGATGTCTAGGACTTCTCGTGCCAACTGCCAAGTAACATACAAAACCAACATGTACTAAATGGAAAACTAACGAAGCAATGCCGGGACACAATGTCTGATTTGTTACCTTGCACACCACTCTCATGCCCTCAATGTCATCAGGTGACAGGATCTTGATCTGTGACGTCCCCTTCAGAAACTGCTCAGACTCAGAGATCCCTGAGTGAAGGAAACAAAGAGACGGCCGCTATCATTCACACGTCAGCGCTCGGTGAAGCTGATGAGCTGACTCAAACAGCACCGCGCAAAGCAGCTGTCGGAAGTCTATCAATTTTTTAGACGTGGCATCAACCTGGACCATCGCAGCTGGATCTACATACTCCTAATTGATTTTATTTAACATCGTGAGTGACAGTTGACAATAAGCCATCTGGTAGTGAGAATGCACGAGGCATCGCCACCCTTTCTGCTGACTTTTACCTTCTGCGGTGTCTTGACTCCTGGCAGCTTCAACAGAGTACACGATTAATTCAACACCGGACCATGAGTACAAGTGATGAGAGGATGAATCAACAGAAACATCTTTCATAGTACAAAAGAAACTTTTTTCAATGTATGAAATGCGTAGAGTCTAAAGGCTAAACTCCACCGGGCACAGATGCGTTTTCTGTGTAGCCATTCTAGTCAAATTTCGAAACCCCACCAAATAAAACATCCTGTGCAAAAGAGAAACAAATTAACTATGTAGCATATTTAGAAGCACATAAAACTATGGGAAATGACCAAATCTGAGCAAGATAAAGTCTGGACGGCAAACCGCTTCTGAAACAGGGTTTGAAGTTGCTGTGTGTGGAATGGGCTAAATCAGCACCGCGGCTGCACTGTGATGGAGACGTGCCCGGTGGGACTTTGTCCTAAGATTGGGTGAAGCTGAATATAAAAATTATTGGTTTTGTTGATATCACTCAGCTTAACTTTTACTGTGTTATATTAGAACATGAAAAGGGGCATTATTACTTGTGTAACCCCGTTTCTACTTTTACAATCATACGTTACACACACATTATATACATATATGTATAGCTATACATACACATATGTATGTATGTATACACATACATAGATACATACATAGATACATACATAGATACATACATAGATACATACATACATAGGTTTGTTCTGACACTCTACATTTCTAATGGACGAGCAAAGGGACTGGCAGCGCTATGGTGCTATAGATAACTAGGTGCTCCTGCAGAGAATAAGCTACAGCATCAGCACCTCAGCAGAGGAGAGACTCTAATGACACTCACACTGTCGACTCAGAAGAACAGAGCAGGATTGTTAAATGGGGAAGAACAGAATGCATGTGCGTCACGTGCAATAATGCTTGGCAATAAATTAAGACGACCTGCAGTTCAACTAAACATTAAACAAGATCGTGACGTTATTCTTGGACTGAAAAGCACATTAGGAGAGTATTTCAGTACGGCGAGTCATCAACAATTCGCTGATTTATAATTCATTAACTCAACAAGATGATTGCTGGATGAGCATGAACAGTTGCCTAGCAACACGGACTTTAGACAGGTTTGTGTACAAGTCAAATACAGCCCTCCTTTTGACCTGAAGAGCCTACAGTGTGAGTGCAACAATCAACTGGACTTACTTACGCTTTGATACGTCTGCTCACAAAAGAAGCAAAGCATGAGACAAATCACAGTGTGCACATTATATCATCTTCATAATGGTATGACACTTCCTCATATGTTCACTGGTGCTAATAATTGCCGGTTTACACAGTTCCAGATGTGACTGCAGCTCAACAACAGTGCTGTGTTTAAAAAACAAAAACACACACACACGCACACGCACACGCACACACACACACACACACACACTAGCCTGTAACGATTGCGCCTCAGTCCCCAAGAAGGCATCACAGGAGAATGAAAGGAGACTGTAACCATGACTACCTGAGTATGGATCTATGCAGTCAGATGACAAGGATGTAGAGGTTGCCATGGTTGCACAATGAATGGCTGGCCCAGAGACATAGACGTAACATAAGCCAGGCTACAATGAAGATATCAAACTGAACGATTCTGTTAAAGTACCAAAGAAGGAACTGCGTAAAATTAAAATGTATACACAACTAAGAAATCAGATTTTTATTCATCAAGCAGTTTTTCACAGCAATTCTGAATCAAATTAACTAAAAAAAAAAAAATACTACCGATCCTACTGAGAAGACACATCCCATTACACAGCAGTAACCGCTTCAGACATCAGCTGAAAACCACATAATAACAAGGTTCAAATGCATGAAGTCATTGCAGGCAGCTGTTTGGGAGTGCCAACACAACATTATGTCATGTTTGTGGGTTTTCTTCATTACTTTCTCTTTTAAATAAAAACTATTATAAACAGTCGATAAAACCACGGCGTCGTTTTGTCCAATTAAGGCTCGATGAGAGACAAACTAGGGAGAAAGCAGCGTTTAAGAACCCCGGGCATGTTCTTTGTAACGCTCAGACTTCGGCATTTGCCTCCTGTCCTGTTTGTATAGAGTTCTTTAGCCAACAGGACAAGAGATATCAGCTTATCTGTGTATTCATGCATAAAAGTTCTATCGAACACATGCATGGATGACCGCTTTGTCCGTCTGTTGTAACAGACCGAGACAGGCCTTCAACAGCATGTGCACTCACACACTATCAAATCTATAAAGTCGTATTTTGAAGTCATCTGTAAATCTCAGAGGTGTCAATGGACCTGGTTCTCATTCAGGATCGCAAAAATAACCTCTTATCTTCCACTAATATAATGCCAGACTCAGTTTTTTACCACTTAGCTTAATTATAGCTTAATTGTAAAGCAGTGTGCTCACTTGATAACATGTTTCTTTTTAGTTAATCCATTGCCGTGCCACATAACATAGTTCTTACTAAAAAAAAACAAAAAAAAAAAAACACACAATAAAAATAAAAGACCTCCTACTATTAAAGCCTTAAAACTGCAGTTTATTCCGGGGGTTATTCAAATTAAAAGTGACTGATCCTTGCAAGAACTTCAGTCCGCTCCAGTATATCATACTGTAATCGGAGCAGTACATTCTGATATTTAAACTGTAAATGGATATTTTAGCCAGAGGTGGCACTTGTGGAAAGATTGAGGGGTAAATGAAATCATGAATAATTGTCCTCTAGGCACCAGGAATAACCACAGCAGACAGATTTCATAATAATCTGGCCAGCAGTTGTTGAGGTTATTTTGCTCCGAAGCAACAGATGGATGGACAGACTGACCAACATCATCATTCTTAGGTCCTGCAGCTAGCACAGGACAAAACTCAAGCTGCGGTGTGAATGTCGTCTGGCAACTCAGCCAGTGGAATGGGGGTAGTATTGGGTTATTGGGACTACTTCTTATAATTATTTGCACTTGCAGGTGAGAACTTACCTCTGGGATGATCAGAATAATCAGGTCTTTGGATGTCACTGGGCACAGGCCTCATGGGAGTCTACACCAGGGGGGCAAGGAGAGGACAGAAACATTACATCATGGAATAAACCAGCACAGAGATCAGAAAATAACTGAAGAAAGACAGTTTTTACACTTTATGTTGCTCTCTGTTGTTTGTCTGTTTCTATTTTCGCCACTGCTGTACTACTTTACTTTTGGGAGAAACTTCAGTGCCATAAAATTGTTTTTTTCCCAAACACATTCAACTCACTATTTGACCCGTGTTGTAGCTTTTCATGATTTTAAATATGGTGTCGTGTGTAGCAATGACTGTTTTATTATCTCTGCTTAAAAAGGTATTTAAATAAGTGGCTTAAGCGCTTAAATAAGTTGCAAAATTGTCTCACAAAATGCTGGTAAAATATAAAAACAGGTCATAGATAGATAGATAGATAGATAGATAGATAGATAGATAGATAGATAGATAGATAGATAGATAGATAGATAGATAGAGAAGCTTTTTGTCTTCCCTGTTGCTGCCATGGTTAGTTACTGATTTAATTAAGAACAACCAATGAGAGACAAAAAAAAAGGGCGGCGCCGCAATTTCCCATTTAATGAGTCATATGCGGAAAAAAGTGCAAAATTATGTAAGAGCTTACCAATGGGTAGTAAGGGCGTAGTTTTCCTGTGTAACGGTAACCCGGCCATGGGTCTGTGTTGATGTCCTTCTCCACACAGTTCTTTGATTCATTCTGGTTCTTGTCCTCCTCTAAAAAAAAACAAAACAACACAAGATCTCTGAAGCATGTGGCGCCGGTGTGCGAGCTCACAGTCGAGGGCGATCATGTGTTCTCTACTTTGGTAACAAGCTCTAATTGAACTCCATACGCAAGTTCAGTTGTTGCTTTCCATCAGTGCTATTAACCAAAATAGCATGCAAGCAATTCATGAACTGCGATCGAGTCTGGCACGGAGCTTGATATTTAATTACAAGGAAGTGACGGCGATCGGTAATACTTACTTGCTTTTTTGTGCAGCAGCTTGTGAGAACCCCAGCTCCCTTTGAAACATTCCTGGAAATGAAATCAGAGAAAGAAACTCTGAAGGGGGCAATAACAGAGAGACAGATCCGTGTATATTTTGATTGATACAGAGCAAAAAAATATGTTTAAAGGGTATCCCCAGCGAATGGCTGATGGTCACATGCATGTTCACAACTTTGATTGCACATATTGCATCATAGAAAGTGCCCTAGAGGTAGAGACTGTCCTGAATGTGTCTCACGATCACTCCAATATTCACTCTTTATTGCCTATTTTTAAAAGGTGTTTGTTTCTTCAATGAACAGCAGAGAGAGAGAGAGAGAGAGAGAGAGACAGAGAGAGAGAGAGATGGGGGAATATAGCTGGGTCATGTTGCACAGGCAAAAACTGCAATCACAGCAGGGACCTCTGGGGTCAAATACCATGGCAGCACAAGATCATTGAAACCGTCACCCTCACCTGACTATTTATAAAGCTTGGGATTCAAAAGAACATTAGATCTACACAAAGAGAGAGAGCTCCTCTGCACAGATGTTGCCTTCGACGTAGTGTCGTGCTGCCAAGGAAAAAAAATAGCCACAAAGCAGCACACACACACACAAACTTGGCCTCCGAACAAAGTACAGAGGCTGCAAGTATATACTAAAAGTCCTGCTCAGCTGAACTTCTGCTGAATAACTTCTTTTTAAAAAAGCTGCAGGGACATGAGTCAGACTCCAAGGCCAAGAGGAGATCATCTTTAAAAAAAAGTGACAGATTTGTGTCTGGCATGGTCAAACATCGTGGCATCAACTCTTCAGCACGTTACAACTGTAATCTCGTTACTTGCAGTCCAAATGCGTTACTTATAATACCTGCTTCATTTCTCACACACACACACAGCAGATGAACTTTACACCACAGGCTTTTTCATGTTGACCCGGTGTGTTACTCACTTTAGCCAGGCAACAGTTAGCTGGCTAGTCGTTTTCCATGGGCCTACTGTTACAAAGATAGCATCACTTACAATCTCTAACTGCATTATTTATCCCCGGCAATCTGTCTTACATTACACAGACAGGAGGCTATGGTTAACATTAAGTAAATTAACCATTTACCAAGCACACACACACACACACATGTCTACCTAGCTTTACAGTTAGCAGCCTCGTGAAGAAGACACCGGGCCTTGCTAACGGAGCTACAGCCGAGGTTTGAACCCCGCGGACAGGCCGAGGAAGCGAGCAGTACCTGCGAGCAGAAATAGGAGCCTTGGATACCAAGCTTGATACATGTAGGACACTGAAGTTTGGCGTCCTTGCTGCAGCCCTCTGTCTCACACTCCCTTCTAGCCTCGGTGCTCGCCATGCCTTCGTCTGCAGGAGAGGGGTGGAGTCGCAGGGGGGGGAAGCAGCCAGGCGGCGGAGGCGGAGGCGGCGGCACTGCACTGCGCATGCGCGCAGCGGGGCCCCGCGTCACGTTGCGCAGCTCCGGTCCAATCAACGGAAACTTTCCGAACACAGATTTGTAAGATGGCGACCGCCGAACCGGTGAGCACTTTCTCTAAAGAACATATCAAAACATTTTTTAAGGGGAGGAGGGGGGTGGAGAGACGAGGGTGTGGGGGGTCGCTTGTTGCTTTAAATATAGCACGAAGGATAAAAACAACTTTATGTGTTAGTCACCGACAGGGAGTTAACTAAGTTTGTTATAAGCACACGTGTTGTTATGACTTGTTTCAAGTCTGTGCCACGACCTAAGCGTGAAAGAGGAGTGTGTGTGTGTGTGTGTGTGTGTGTGTGTGTGTGTGTGTGTGTGTGTGTGTGTGTGTGTGTGTGTGTGTGTGTGTCCAACTTTAAGGCTGACGTTACAGCTAACCGACGTGCCGTTCACCTTTACCAACAGACCCGTTCATTACAAAGTTACTAACTCACTCGCTTTAACACGGGTTAGCCGTCAAACTACACACACACACACACACATACAAGAGTTACAGTTGTTCAATGAACTACTGTCAGACTCGGCAATGTTAAATAAATATCGCGGCAAACACAAACAAGTTAAAGTTTGAACTGTCAAACAGGGTTGACAGCTGCGGCCGGAGCTAGTTACGTTAACGTTCATTTTAAGACTTATAAAGTTGTTTTCTCCTTATAAACACTTAATATCTGGTGCATTAAACCGATACCGACTTAAAGACAGGGTATGGTAATGAATTATTAAGCTGACATGTTGTATGAATGTACTTGAAGTGGTGTATAAACAAACATTTTTTGGTTGGGGGGACGTTAGAGACAGTTTTTTTTAAAAAGTTAGCAGCTCAGCTAGCTAGCTTCACGTCCCGGTGAAATGTGTACCAGATGTTCAGATCAGGTTTCACGAGTGGACGCCTCCGTCACGGAATATATAATATATATACTTAAGATATGAATTATCTCGTTTGAGACACTATTTGTTTTAGCAGTGCCGCCATCTGTTTGCCATGTAAAGTTGTAACCGAACTTAAAATGGTCATGTTGTCCAGTCACACCCACGCTGACACACTGGCCTCCTGTGTGTCACTCAGCTCACGGTCTGTCTGCTTCTTAGGAAACCAGCCCTAGTCCATCCCAGCTTGATGATGATGCACCTGAGGAGACCGGACAGGAGATCGTGAGCCCAGATTCCTACATCAAACACCCCCTCCAAAACAGGTCAGGGTCTGCAAATGAATGTGCATGTGACACAACCAGTTTAATTAAGTATTCAAAGAGTGTATAATAAAATCTATACCGGTCAATCAAAGACTCATTTCAGTGCTGCAGAAGTACAATGTGACTTAATATATATTGAAAAACTCACATTATGATATCGATGTTTGGTTAATTTAGGGTCAGCGTGTGCTTTTGTCTTCACATAACTGTTCATGGCAACATTATTGAACTTGAACACATCAGTTAATTAATGAGTGAAGAAGAAACCTAATCACCAACAATACTAATAATAGACTTACCGTAAGATTACGGTAAACACAGGTGTTACCAGTGATACTAATTATGGTTCTGTTCCCAGGGTGCTGCTGCAATAAATAGAACAGAGCCTTAATTAGTATCATTGGTAGCACCTGCGTTGACCCAACTATTTCATGTTGTTATTGTTGTAGTTAAATCAAGTAGACAGTTTATAGTCTATTATTTCAGGCACTTGCTGCTTTTAAATGATCTTTGGGGACATTCAGAATTTGTCTGGGGTATTTTTCACTATTTTTCATAGACATACCAATCAAAGAATTCATTAAATGCAGAATGAATGGTGGAATAATCGGTAATAAAATTAAAAACTAGTTTTAACTGAAGTCATTATGAGGGTTGCAAAATAGTGGGAATTTTCAAAGTTGGAGATTTCCAATGGGAATTAAATAGTGGGAATTTTCAAAGTTGGAGATTTCCAATGGGAATTAACAGGAATTTATCAGAATTAACTGGAATTTATGGGACTAAACAGGAATAAACGGTGAATTTACAAAATTAAAGGTTGGCCCTTAACAGGGAACTTAAATATAATTGGAGAAAATATATTTTAGCATAATCTTGACTAAAACAAACAGATTTCACTATGCTAAGTACACAGTATGCTATTCCTCAATCACAGCACACTGCTTACCTTGGGGCTACTGAGTTAAACTAAATTACCCCCAATTTTCAGTTAATTCCCATAAATTCCAATTAATTTTAATAATTCCCATTGAAAGTCTCTGATTTGGAATATTTCCAAAATTCCAGATTTTAATATCCCATTGAAAGTTTCTGGAAATTTACCTTAAAATGTACCCTTCTTTGCAACCCCATGAAATGTATTACCATTTAAGTCACAATTACTGTATAGTCAAATCAAACTTTACTTTTAATTGTTGCCTCATGGACTGTCAGTAGACATGTACTGCTTTAGTTTTGCGGTGGAATCGAGGCTTTTTACTTCAGAGGCAAAACACAGAAATCACATATATTGGCGGTGTACTGATACACCAGTACCTAATCATTCACTGGCTATACTAGGCTGCTCCCAGATGTACGTGTGTGTGGAACGCAATAAATATAAAGCTGGAAAAACATACCAATTTTCAACTTCAAAGAAAAGTCTAGAGACCCAGGTTTCACAGAACTGTTTGACCTTTAGACACAGTTCAAGGACTTCCTCCACACAGTTGAACAAACAGCTCATGTGGAAATGAAAGCAGGACATGAACTGACCATTCACCAAAAATGTGACCTGTGTTCACGAGGAGGAAGCTGAGCAGTTGTCTGTACAAAGTGAATGATACAAACATGGAAAAAAAGCTCAAACATTCGCGTTCCAGATACATTCAGCAACTGCTGCAGCAAATATCCATTTTTCAACTTGTGAACAATTTCAAGTTATGTGAACATAAATATGAGTTACTGATTATGTTTTGATAATTTCTTAGATTCCTGGCTGTTGTAGCAACTAATTCAATAAGAGTATATGATGTAAAATGTAATAATTTCTAATACTGCAGCAGTAGTTAGTGGTTCTCTGAGTCCAAACAAACGCAGTCTGCTGGATTGGCATCTTTATTTCCCCATAGTAAGAATGTGATTGTCTGCGATAGCCTGCTGACCTGTTCAGGGTGTTTTGGGTTTTCCTCTCAGTCCATACTCGGATACGGTAGATTCCAACTCCCGTCTCTGCTGAATACAAATAAGCAACAATTGAATATTTGATATATATTTATATTCCACAAGGATATTTGTGTCCGAAAGGGTCGAATGGAAAAGAAAGGCCAAACTCAACAGAAAGCCAGTCAGCTAAAAGAAAAGTCACACCCTAAACACTAAAATGGTTTTAATGGTAAAATATTCCCACAACTGGACCATTAAAGTGGCTGAAATGCCTTCATTGTTTGGATGAATTAATATAGTATAACACATATGATTTTCCATACAGACAAGTTATGCTAGTACAGGTCAAACAACACAAGCCTGTTTACATTTATTCATTTCCTTGACCTGCCTATTTCTTTACATGGTCATGGCGAGCCTATCCCAGCATGCATTTGACAGCAAGGACAGCTCCATGTAAGGAACTGTGCATATGTGCTGCCTCAGATTATTCTGTAGTGTACAACATTCAAATATTTAACCAGACAAGTTAAGAAGGAATACACAAATGTGCCATAAACTGAAGCCGACTATTGGATTATCATATTTGCTTATCAGGCGTTCTGTGATGCAACTCAAGAAAAAGTAATTTGTATGCGTTGACTTATTCCATCCTTTCCTGGACTCTGCTCTCTTTTTAAAAAAAAAACCCACTCCAAACCCACTGACAGACTCGCTGCTTTAATGGATTTTTTAATTCTGTCAGCAGTCACAGTTTTCTTTATTATTCCTCAACCTAAAGAGCGTAAGGCAGTTACTGAGCCATAAGAGGATTCAGCCTTGAACAAGTGTGAAACAGTGTCATAAATAATTAAAGTAAGAGAGTGATGGCTTGATTTACACAACAGTTTGTGTCAGCAGCATCCAGGTGCATCCATACGTCACTCATTTGCGCTGAAGCTCAATGGCTTTTGGTTACTTTTGTTTACCTCATGTTTAATTAGGAGCTTGTTACACTTATGTAAATGTCACTCTCTTTTTTTTGTCTGTTTTCACCCAACAGATGGTCTCTGTGGTTCTTCAAGAATGACAAGAGCAAAACATGGCAGGCCAACCTGAGACTTATCTCTAAGTTTGACACGGTTGAAGATTTCTGGGCGTAAGGAGCAATAAATCTCTCTGAGTCTCTTTGTTTTCCTGTACTTCAATGGAGTGACTGAGGCAGTAAAATGTCATGACTGTATAGTGTGTTTTGAAATACTGTTGAATCAGCATGTTTTATTAATGCTTTGCTGTCTTCATTTCAGTCTCTACAACCATATCCAGTTGTCAAGCAACCTCATGTCAGGATGTGATTACTCTCTTTTTAAGGTGCGTTTAATTTATTTAACATTTATGTAAATGTGAAAAGTCTTGCATGCAAATATCCTCTCTGGTGGTGAGAAAAATACTAAAATAACCATAAAACCCTATAAAACGTCTGCCTTTCAACGTGGAAGATCAGGAGACATACTGTGCCTCACATGTGGCAGCTGGTCACCCGGATTGCAAGAAGATAAAATCATCTTTTGGCGGATATTTGAAAAACTGCAGTCTCAAAATGTTATTTCAAACCGATATCATTGTGGGAATAATTGGCATAGAATTGAAGATTGCAAATAAAGCTCCTGCTAACAGAACAGTACCTGACAACAACAGCGTCATTACTGGAAGGTAGACAAACAATGACAGCCGCGGAAAGGATTTCAATCAGACTCAATTTGTCACCGTCAGTTCAGAGCTCGTTCAACCAGATGTAGTGACGTGAGAGAGGAGCGTGTGGAAGGAACAGAGCATCAATACTGTTTGAGTTGAGTTTTTTTAGGAGCAGATAGAGCTTTAGAAGAGGGTGTTTACCAAATATTTAACCATCACTGGACACATGTTGAGTACTGGCTACCTTTTGTAGTTTTCTAGCTGCAAGCTTTTCATCAGATTTAAGGAATTTCTGTATAATTATCGAAGAGTTGTAACATGTCTTACACACAGTGTTGAAATCAAGCTGAAAGATCACCTTTTATAGGCTGTTTTTGATATTTTTGTGCCATGGTTTGGAATTGACAATTTGAACCATTGCGGCAGGATGGCATTGAACCCATGTGGGAGGACGAGAGGAACAAGCGGGGCGGGCGCTGGCTGATGACGCTCAACAAGCAGCAGAGGAGATCAGACCTGGACCGCTTCTGGCTGGAAACTGTAGGTTTGGCCACGATGCTTTGTATCCTGTTTAGTGTTGTTGATATGAGATGATGAGTTGATACTATTAATCATTTCTGGAGCCTCTTCCCAAGGTAGTACATTCATTACCTGCTGGCAGCCAGAATTAAATGTACCACTTTTATCATTACGTTTGTCACTGCTGAAATGACTGATTACATCCTCTCGTACCTTTTTAACACTGAAGTGAGACATTTTAGAATTATCCTCTTTTACAACAAAATATTTTTATGATATCTAAAAAAAACAAAACAACTAATGCTGAGTTGCTGCTAAGGGGTCATCAAATAAGAGCAAGTGTTTCAGAAGCGTCCTAGAAGCAGGTCCACGCTTGACTCTGCGGGGAATACGCGGCGGGTCCATTTTGACGGCTCGCGTCAATCTGCACAGAGCAGCTCGAGCTGGCCAGAAGTCAGACACAGAAAGCTCATAGATTTTCAAAATAAAACAACCGGTCATAAAAACTGCTAAAAGGGAAACAGGGAAGCGTTGCGGCTGCAGCGTTACAGAGACATGTCCTGTGAGGTTTCAGCATCACTCTTTAACTATATGTGAAGCTGGAAACAAAACGCTTATTAATGATTGTGGACAGTTTCAAATGAATGGTTGCTGAGCTGAGATACTGAGTAGTCTTGGAGGGTTCTGCTTAGTCCCGATCCAGGACCTGCAAAACAGCTTTTACACTCCCTTAAAGTGGTTTTTGCCTTTTTTTTTTAAAGATGAGATGGAAACCACTTTCGTGACTTAGTGAACATTGAAATCACATGACTAATCAGTCACGTTAATACATTTTTTTCACCGGTTGAGGCTCAACTGCCGCTCTTTTAAATTCATCATCTTGTTGCAACATCTTCTTCTGGTTTTCCAACGGGAGAATTGGCACCGCTTAATGCTGATCTTGTAATCCTATCCTAATATTCACGGTTAGTTAACGGTAGTTGGCGGAAACAAGCGTTCATTTGTATTTTCTTTTGCCAAATTACTTGGAGTTCTGTTCAAATTTCTGATACATTTGAATGGAAATACTGCCACGGATCAGATGGCAGAAGTCTTTATCAGGAGGCTGGAGTGCTGCCACTGGTGGCCAGGGGTCATATTGTAGTAATACTAGTGATTTAAACGCTAATATCATTAATGCTCCATCTGGCAACACTGAGTGCTCCACTGCTGAGCCATCGTTTTTATTTCCTGTCAGAATAATTAGGCTTTTTTTGCTTTACAGCCTTCTCATAGTGCATAGTTTTGCCCACTCCTATTGTGTTTCTGACATTCTTCAACTGTTATGACCGGATCTGTGACTGAAATGTCCTGGTTCTGGCACATATCTGCGCACCATGATGCATAATAAACAGTCCTGGATCAGGGCCGGTGCTGCTGAGCTCAAAGATTGATCATTCAAACTCCTGTACTTTGTTCTGAGTCCTGTGCATGGCTTTTCTTTTCCTGTCTAGTCTAAGGCCGATTAGTTCAGTTTAATAGTGTGTATTATGTGTTCAAATATCCTCATCAGAATGCTGAAAAGTGTCGTGGGGATAAGATGGGTTTGGATTATTTCTTGTTTCGAAGGAGAAAACTAAATAAATTAAAATATTAATATTGTTTTGTTTTGTTTTTGTTTTCCACCAGCTCCTTTGCTTAGTCGGAGAGGCCTTTGACGACTACAGCGATGACGTCTGCGGAGCCGTGGTCAACATCCGCACAAAAGGAGATAAAATAGCCGTCTGGACATCAGACTATGAGAACCGCGAAGCTGTGACACACATAGGGTGAGTCGGGTTTCCATCGACAAATACAAGTAACGACGTTCTCTGCATCTTACAGTGTCTTTTTCCTGTCAACAGGAGAGTTTACAAGGAGCGCTTGGGGCTTCCCATGAAGATGACTATTGGCTACCAATCTCACGCAGACACAGCTACCAAAAGTGGTTCAACCACCAAGAACAAATTTGTTGTTTGAGAAATGCCCTACGTGCCTCTTTCATTTTCTTGTCTTATTTGTTGTTGGTGCGTATGTTTACTTTGCTGCAAAGACTGTGCGGAATACAATCCAGAAGACAAAACCCAGCCTGAGACTACATGCCAAATGTTTCCATAACCTGCCCAGGACTTCTCTTCCTAAACACTAACAATGAGAGGTATTAATAGTAGAGAAGATTTAGAGTGCCTCATACTCTACTAAAGAAACTTGTGTTGATTTTTTTTTTTTTTAATTCAGGGAATCCTGAAATGCAAACAAAATGTACATTTCTACAGCATTGTTCTTTTGCTGTAATCCTTAATGACATTAAACCCTTTTAATTTATTATTAATTTGCCTGCATATTAGATTAGACTTTTGTTTTATGCTTTGCGTTGAACTGTTGCACGTAATCAACCTTTTAAAAGTATTTCATGACTCATATTCATTTGAGTGTTAATATAATTAAAACATTGGTTTTGCAATTATTAGTTGTTAAATTGTGTAATTTTTCATTGCAACCTGTAATAAGTACTTTATTACATTACATTACATTTGCATTTTGACCTGCAGTGCCATATTGTAGGATCTTCTAGCCACTGATGACGTCATAGTAGATCATCTAACAATTTTCTACCGATGGTCTGCATTCCCACTGTAGGAAATAAGAAGACTAGGGCAGACACAAGCTCAGAGAAACAGGGATGTCCCTCAGACAGATTCCATGTAGCTTCAGACTCACCATAGCTGGTGCAAATGTGACAAATTTCAAACCTACTTGCATCCCATCATCCTGAGATCCCTTAAAATGTCAGTGTAAAAGGAACTTGGAAAGAAAAGGTTATTTTAGGCAATATGGCTTCCCATCTCAGTTCATCGCCACCTTTAAAAATGTCACTTCCACATGACAAATGTCATCACGTTCTCAAACATCAGCATTCTTTAAGCCAGCGGCCGGTGCATCCGCAACAAGATCCTTCTTGATCTGATGAAGCGTTAAGTGACTGGTGAAGCTTCATTAGGTCCTTGTTGAAGTTCTGGTGTGGTTGTGGTAATAACCTTTAAAGGCCAGCTGATCCATCATGGAAGATGTTATGCAAGCATGCACCTAATTGATAAACACAGTAGTAAGTAAAATGTATGTTTATAGACATTACAAAGTCAACACGTATAAAAAATGATGTAGGAAACATCACACATCCAGAGCATAGAGATCGGAGGGGAAAGTTCTGTATCAAACACAACAATGAAGTGCACTAGAGTTGACCACAAATATAATTCATGTATGTAATATATAAATTCTGTATTAATAACAGTAGAAAATGGACATGGACTTTTCATAATTGCACATTGCTTTAATATAAGTATCTCTAATAATATGAACACCATAACATTTCATTTTCAATTCAGTAATTTTTTTATTTTAGTAAATGTATTATGGTTTGATTTGGTTTCTCAGTGATCATAATGTCACAAAATGTTATTTGTTATTAGTGTGAATATTAAAAATGGTCAGAAATACAACTCATCTAATTTTCTATGCATCTCATCTTTCACCTCAACACATGTATTGACAGAGGAACCAAGATCAGAGATAATTTTTTCTCCCACTACCTGTGAAATCAAGAATAGAATTTAAAAAATCCTTCTGCTTACCTACAACGCATTTAATGGTCACACACAATCGTATTGTATCATATCTATCTAGTACCCCATACTGCGGTCAAAATACAGGGTTCCTTTATTGTACAATATCTAAGGTTTTTCCCTCTCCTTACCCTCACTTAGTTGTGCTGCTATAAGTTTAGACTGTTGGGAGAATTCTCATGATGCACTGAGCTTTTCTCTTCCTCTCTCTCCCTCTCCATCTGTACACTTTGTCCCATTATTGCATGTTACTTGCATCTAACTCAACTTCTTCCCAGGAGTTTTTCTGCTTTCTCGCCAGGTTCTCATGGATTGTGGAAATGTCGCCTAGATTAGCAACTGGTCGAGCCTGCTGCTGTGACCCTGCTTGACGTCCACTACAAATATTATTATCATTATTACTAAACGTAGTCATATCTCCATCAAAGGTTAGAGTTATAGTCATCATCATCCCCTCCAACACAACCGGTCGTGGCAGATGGCCGCCCACCGTGATCAAGGTTATTCTGTTTTTCCTTGCCACCTTTGCCAAGTGCTTGCTCATGGTGGGAATTGTTGGGTCTCTGTAAACAGTATTGTAAAGTACGGTCTAGACCTGCTCTATATGGAAAGTGTCCGATCACTTCTATTATGATTTGGCGCTATGTAAATAAAATTGAATTGCATTGAATTGAATCTTTGATAATGAATGCATCTGTTACTGAGCATCAGTTTATTAGCTACACCTAAAATTAATGCCATCTCATACAACAGCCCTGCAATGAATCCTGCCTTGAATTGATTTTTATGTTCAGAGGTGTTGATTCAACTTCAGTAAAGCATTTGTAAAGCTACGACATAAAATTAAATCTGCTTTGCAACAGTCACATCTTGGATTTATTGAAAACCGTCCATCAACACAGATGAATAAAATATTTTTAATCTTTCTGTTATGAATAGTAATAAAACCCAAATAACCCAATCTGCACAGACAGGCAAACACAAGGCCACTGACATGGTCACTTTATTAAATGGGGTGACAGACTAACCTTGGCAGCGATGAATACAATCAGTGTGGTAAATTGAATTGAGCACAGTTTCTCGGGCTCCAGTCGTCCCCCTGTAGCTGCAGGGCCTCCTTGTTTTCCAATCAGAGGCACTTATCAAAACCCCAAACCCTCTGATGTGAGACAACGGGCCAAACCAATCGGGCAGAAGGACATAATCCAACAAGAGAAATATGAAAGGCTGAAATCAGAATAGACTTCCAAGACAATAATATTGGTAAAGTAGT
Organism: Larimichthys crocea; assembly: GCF_000972845.2. Classification (NCBI taxonomy): domain Eukaryota; kingdom Metazoa; phylum Chordata; class Actinopteri; family Sciaenidae; genus Larimichthys; species Larimichthys crocea. Next base: position 16,434,280 of record NC_040034.1, on the reverse strand, counting down.
TTGTTTTAGAGTTATAACTTCAACTGTATCTGGCAGAAAATCGCAAAGAGCCAAAACATAAAATATGATTACTGTGGAATATTTATCTAGCTGACTTGTTTTAAAGCTGCACTGGGCACTTCTGTCAATTCTGTGGCTCTAGGCAAGTTTTAATAGGTAATCATTTCACTGCTGTCCATCACTTCACACTGGAGGGAGCTGCAACCCCATTTAACTTTAAACTGGTGTTTGTATGAGGCCAGTAGGCAGTATGGAGATAAATTTGTTTACATATGCCATATAAGTTCACATCTTGCAGGCTTTCATATTAAAAAAAGCAGTGATTCCGGTGTTGTGTGGATTATACTGCAGTCTTGTCTATCTGTCTGGGTATTTCCTATCTGGGGCTTTGATGGTGGCAGCTCACAATTTAGAGAAAAATAAATTAACTTAGGCAGCAACACAAGCTGAAAAATGTATTGTGTGTGTGCAACGGGTGCAGAGGGAATTTCAGACAATCAACAAAAAGGAACTTTTTTGTGTTTCTTAGTGTATGTTGCAGCCATGATTAGGACATTACATTGTCTAATGGCCTTACAGCTAAAGGATCTTAGCCAGAGTCATTTGTGAATCTCAGTGCTTTATCAGCTTGCCATTCTGTATATGGTTGATCAATTTCCCCAGGGTCCATAGGGCCACGCATTTCTCTCCCAGTAGTATTAAAGATCAATGGTGGAATTTGTTAACCCAGATTAAATGAATGAAGAGGGTAATCAGAGAGACAGTTAGCCTACATTTGTGGCTTTTCTTGGATTACATTTAAAGCCCGGACACACACATACACTTGAACATATATATATATATATATATAGAAGGACCCTTGAGACACTACCACTGCATAAACACAGAACATAATTGTGCAATGTAGACCAGTCAGTGAACACACGGTTTCAGTATTGATCCAAACTCCCAGTGCATCTGTCAGAGCCAGCGTAGGCTCTGTACTGTACAAAGCCCAGCTCCTGATAGCCAACTTAGAAGAAACATCATATTATTCCCATGTTAGTTTCGTATTGTTGGTTCCCAGTGCAGTGTAGGATTGATTTGAACATTTTATTGATCATCTTTAAGGTGCATCTTGGAGCTCCTAGTTATTTCGCTTGTAGCTGAAGGAGATTTCTGGTCCCATGAGCAACTTTCTAACTTTGTGTATTGCTTTAATTCTCTGAAAGGCTTTCTTACCAGGCCAAGCAGCGCCGGTCCTGGCCACATTTGCGCCCTGGGTGAACCCCCCCCGAGGCGAACATTTTCTCGTGCGCCCTAACGGCCGCCCGTGCGCCCCTGGATGCGCCGTGCGCCCCTGGATGCATGCGCCCCCATCGGTCTGTCCGATGCCCCCCTCTGCCTTGTCAACACCCCGCTCCCGGGGCGCCCGCTCCGCTAACTTAATGAGCGGTATCGAAAATTACCGAGGTTTTTTGCTTTTTCGGGCGTTCGTGCGCCCCCCACGGAGAATGCGCCCTGGGCGGCCGCCCACATTGCCCATAGCTAGGACCGGCCCTGAGGCCAAGAAATAGTTTTTAGGCATTTTAGGAAACTTATTTATGTTTTTGGCAAGAGTTAAAAGTTTGATACTACTATGACATCCATTAAATATGATACTAAAAGCCAGGCGATGTTAGCACGTTAGCTTATTAGCTTAAAGAGGAATCACGGGGAAAAAAACTACCCAGGCCCTGTCCAGAAAAATAAGTCTGCCTAGCTGCACCTCTAAAGCTCACTAAATAATTAGCTGTATCTTAATTGTTTAATTTGTACCAAAACAATTCAAAAAAATATATTTAACATCTCTCTGTGTTAAACCGTACACATACACATGTTTGTTAAGATACTTCCATCAGTACATTTCTATGTAGTACATTATGTACACTATGTACTTCCTGGTGAAGTGCACATACAGTGACAGTATAAAGAATGGTCAGAGCATTATTAATGTCACCCAAGGTTAAGGTCATTGGTGTGGATGCCAAGTCGGCGTCCACACTATTGTTCTTCAAATCTTTATTATTATTTTTCTTCTTCCGTACGTTTTTCGGCATTTAACTAGCTATTAATGTCAATAAGGTTTCTGGAGCGCTGTTTTGAAGCTGAAAAGATGCAGACGTGGATCATCGCAGACCTAAAAATTCACCCTTAGTACAGTTGTCATGAAAGGGAAATTAGCTATTGAGACCAAAACTGTTGTCTGAACCAGGCTGGAAACATGTTTATTTCTGCTGTGAAGTTGAACATTTCAGTTAGTTTGGACTGACTCTCAGAGAATTACAGTTTTTAGCGCTTCCACATTGGCAAGGCTACTGTGCTCTCAGCAGAAATGACGATTGCGACATTTCACCACTTCTTTTTTCTCAAATTTCAATTACCACCAACAAATGATGGCCAAAATATAATTATGAAGCATATATGCAATTTCTATTTGTACATTGCAGTATTCATCTCAACCGCTTCGCCAATTTTCACAACAGCGGTTGTCCCTCCCCTTCCACTACGTAGCTAAAATGGCAACCTTTGAGGGTGAGAAGTGTTTAACATTGCACAACTCAACTTTTTGATCATTACGAGTACACTGCACACTGCATTTTGTTATAATTCTCAGTGTGAATGCATTTATGCACTCAAAAAAGCAAGTGTAAGTATGGAAGTAGGCAAATCAAGCGTTAGTGTTAGGGCTAAATTAAGCAAACTTAGTTGTAGCTTCATATTAACTGTACAGACATGAGTGATGTACGTATCTCATCTAACTCTTGGCAAGAAAGTGAATGACTGTACCGGTATCTCCCAAAATGTCAAACTATTCCCATGAGCCATCTGTTTTGGTGAGTGGTCAGTTTGTGACTTTCAGAATCTGACTTTTACTCATTTAATCATTGCTCCAAACCACTTTACCCTTTTCTTCTTCCCTTTGCTAATTGAAAAATTGACATTTAGTGTGCATTGTGGTAATTAACACAGTGATTTGTTTCTTTAATACAGTTGTTCTCGATCCTGTCCTCAGGACCCGCAGTGCTGCAGGTTATCTATCTTACTAGGTGGTTAATTGCTGTTAATTACATTCACCTGGCATTGCAGGTGTCAGTCAGTCCTTCATTAGGCGTCTCGAATAAAAACCGGCATGGCTGTGAAAACAGCAGGATGGAAAACCGCTGCTTTGAAAAGCAAGTGAGGATTTCTCCTTGCTTAAACTTAAGTGGGTCAGTCAATGAGTTTGAGCAAAGCTTGAAGACAATCAATAGAATCTCTCATTAATTTGAGCCATGCATTCATCTAACTTTCAAAAGATTCGGAGCTCACAACTGGCAGGGTTCACACAAACTGGAGATAATGAGTGTATCCTTTTGTGATGTTTCATGGTGTTTGCACTCGCAGTTATGTATTAAATTGGCTGGTATAGCCCCCCTGTGCACTCCCTGCGTCATTCATCTGTGACAAATGAACTTGAGAGATTTAGTAGTCATATTTAATTTGTTGTCTCGAATCACTGAGGTGAATATTTTCCTAATAATCAGTAATCAACACTTCACTATGGCCCACCCACAATCCACTGCCAGTGTGTTGAGTGACTTCAGATTAAAAGCTGTTTGACTGATATTGGATTGTTTAGGCTGATACTGAAATCAAAGACAAAACATACAATCCTGAGGATCACATTGGTTTGGATGAATTTTGACCAAAATATATACTAAGCAGGATATTTTACAGTTGAAAAATTAACTATGTGATGGTGTGAATTACATATAACTTAATTTAGATTTCATATTTAGATCTGGATCTTTGTTTTCCAGGAAATTCAGCCTCTCCTCTTGTCTCTCCTTCTCTCCGTTATGTGCCTGTTGTCCTCGTCTCTCTCTCCCATTTTGTGCTTTGGCATCGTTTCTCCTGTGTATTTGATTAGTGAGCTTGAGCTTTGCCTCTTGAAATTGCAGTACAGACAGTAAGGGCGACAAGATTCTAGACAGACTGTAAACAAATATGAAGAATGTGGATCCAAGGAGACGCCAAGAAACTTGCAGGTGTAGGATCTGTGAGTCAAATTACCTCCTCTCCCATGCAGACCTGGAAAGAGGACAGTAACACGAGCACACAAGTAACCTGTGGCATACTACAATTTCAGTGCCATGATTCATTCTCTTTTTAGAACAGTTTTGATTTCCACCAACTCCTGGAAGCTCTTTACCTGCTCTAATATGTTCATTAGAGCATATTGAACATATTAGTTTCTTTAAAACAGCTACCTGTTGCAGTGTTTGGAATTAAGGTTAATGAGACAACAGTAACGTTGTAGGCCAGAAAACCAAAACAATGGGCTGAAAGTTGCTAAAACTCCCCCCGTAGAGCTGAGAATGAACTGATTGATAATTCTCTGTAGGTTCATCACTACGAGCAACTCTTTTCCCATACACATAGTCCTTTGATCCATTGTGAACATAAATATATTTATTATGCAGCTTTAAAAAGGTGATTCTCCTAATTAGCAGTGAAATCACCTTGATGTTTTGGGGATTCGAAATGTACAGTCAACTGGAAACCATGAGCTACAGAAAGTTTTAATTACAATCCATTACATATATAGTACATTAGCAGTGTATTAATCCCATACTAGTGTATCTTCACACTGGAAACATGCATACTTTGGGTTTGCTGCTGTTCAACAATCCCATTTAAAATGAAATAAATAAGAGCTGCCCAAAAAAGTTAAATAACACAGTACAACTGTAAAGATATTGAGAAAAACGAAAGACACACATTCTCTCTGTGAAGTATAACTTATAATTGTTGCAGCTTGAATGTCGACGCACCCATTATTTTCTGTCAGTACAAAACTGTAAAGACTGTTCATTTATTTTGGATACTGACTGCAAAAAGAAAAAAAACAGTATGGCAATTAGTCTAATGGTGCATACTGTATACAGTTAGTATGAATGAAAGAATTGGGACACCATTTATTATCCCAGTAGGCTTAAAATAACAGAAACCCTCTGGGATGCAATTCAAAGAGTGATCCCCTCCTTGTAGTTGGTGCACAAGACATTTTACAGAAAAAATAAGCCTGAAATTGTAATTCTTAGGCAAGCAGAAATTGAAGAAACGATGTGATACTTTAAGGCACTAAGGCTAGAGGGCAAAGCATATTATGTTCACAATCTTTAGGATGATCTAAACTCCAGGCCAGCAGTGCCCTATAAGGACTTCAGCAACGTTATTGCTGCATGGATATTCTTTAAAACTTCTTCTTTCCAGTACTAGTATGTCAGTGAGTGCTTTTGCCATGGCAAACTAGATATTTATCATTGGTGCACCCAGAGGGAGGCCCTAACCTTAACACAATTAGAGTTGTAGTGATTTTCTTGTCATTATTGGAATCTTGCTGTGTGGTGTGGTACAGGGAGAGGCTAATACAACACTTACAGTACTGTTTTCCAATAAGTCATGTGTGTAAAACATGCGTTCGGCCGCATTAACATTTTTTTTTCTTGTTCTGAATGCCTCCAGTACTTCACAGTCACTAGCTGCCTTTGTGCGCTTGGCTTGCGTTCACCAACTGATGCAGCCTCCAACTATTCAACACCCACCTCGGAGCCACTTGTCACTTTTTCACGGTTGTTATCTCCCAGTAATTCCCAAACAAGTGCTAAGACTCCATAAAGGATTGTGCACAATAAATTAGCTTTGTGTTTTTTGTCTGTGTGTGTGTTTAATTGCTCCTCTGAGGCGTACGCAGAACCAAATTTTGTTTGAGCTACACAACTACAACTGAAATTATACAATATTCTGAGCATAAGTCTGGATAATGAACAGCTGAAGTAATTATAAACGCTGCTGTGCGGGATTGCAATCGGAAAAGAAGGGCTATTTTAGTTTTTTATGTTCATTTTAGTGTCTTCTTTTTCTGTAAATACATTTAAAAGCTTAAAATTTGCCAGTTATCATGACATTATCACAATAAGCTGGATATTAGGCAACCAACATGAGGCTCTGCTCCCATGTCGTTCCATTAATGTCCTGTTTATTGCTCTGTGGCCTGACTCCTTATCCTCGGATCACCGTCTCCGTGTTCTCATTTGCCAGATATCAGTGGTAAAATAATGTCATTACTCGTGCTGAACACCCATCTGCTTGTTATTACAGGCAGTTACCGGGTTTTTGCTTCTCCCTCCTGACCCATTTGGATGGAACAGAGTTTGCAGTGTTTCTTGCAGTTGCGGTTAAGTCACAGGGCACTTGACCAGTGATAAAGTAGTTAATACACCTGCCCTCTATGCTAACCAGACACTTAATCCTCCACCTTCCAACAACCTGCATCTCGTTCTCTATAGCAGAGTCTTGCTGTGAAAAAAAATAATCACAGCAACAGAAACATTTTAGACTTTAGGGTCATTGTAAATTCTGCCATTAATAAAACAGTACACGGTTCAGTGTTTGTTTTCTTGTGTGGTGGAGTTTTCCCGAAGTTCCTTTTCATCTATGTTTAATGTCCAGTTAGAGATTATAAATATAATAACTCATATGGACTCAAATGATATGCAGTAATGCACACACACACACACACACACACACACACACACACACACACACACACACACACACACTGTAAGCTTAGTTTAGTATTAAGGTTAAAAGCTGACTGTCCAAAGGTAAAACAACCCTATCCTATCAGGACCACCTGACTCTCCCCCTAGTCTTGCTGGTTTCTTGGCAACCTGACCAAGATGACAAGTCTCCACTAAGTACACTCAGCCAAGAAATAGTGCCAGCATGTATCACCACAACAAAATATATCATGCTACATAGCAAGTGATCTATCTAAACAACATTTACGTGATATAAATGTTCTCACCTGTCCCTCTGCAAGAAACTGTATATCAAACTATTCTGTCAAAAAGACCCTGACCACAAAGACACACTCCAGACACATGGAAACAGTTTCTAACATATTCACCTTTTAGTAAATGTCAAATAATGTTGCACTTTTTTTAAGAAGCAAGCCAGACCTAACTAAACATCTCCATGTTGGAGCCTGACCTTTTAAGCAGATTTCTGACCGCTCAGAGTGGAGATACATAACCTGACTCAACCCCGGTACAGCAGCAACAACCATGGCTGAGCACACGTTTGTTTAAAGGCAAGCTGTCACACAACCTAACATCACACCTGAGGCCTTATGTAACCGTAGGTCCCAGACCACCAGGAAGCTGGTCAGGCATCAACTAGGGACATGCTGCTACATCAGTGGAGGGCAAATGGACTTGTGGAAGGTGGATGGTTTATGTAACTTCAGTTGTTGATGCATGTTGACCATTTCAAAATGTCCAAAAGAGAAGAAATGGGAATCTTCCCAAGATCTGTCCACAACACTGCCGTGGTCAAGCATATCCCTGTTAATAACAAAGGATATCCATGTACTGACTACCCCCATCATGACCCGAACATTGTCCAAGGGCTTGCTGAGGCACAGAACACCTTTGGCATGATGAAGTCAAGATGGCTTGATTGTTTTCTTCAAGGCCGTGGAGGTGATACCAAATGGTGCGCCTTCTGTCCCTGTTGTTTCTGCCTTTCTGCACAACGTCTGCATGAGTGCAGGCGACATTTATGATGTAAGCCAGATGCTTGTGACCCTGAGGCTCCATCGCCACCAGGCTCTGAGACGATGGAAGGGAGTCATTTTGAAAGGAGAAACCGACCTGCAGCCTGTCAGTCAGACCTTTTGATTTAAGGACGTATGTTTATTACTTTTTAAGGCACACACAATAACTTCCATGTTGTTATTTCCCTAATTTCTCTGTTGTTCTTTCACAGCCTGTGTTGTCGGTTTTTTCCCCATGTGGTCTGTTTTGGGGGTTTTTTTGTCTCTGGGACAAACCAACAACATTACACTGTGTGTAAATTTATGGAAAATAACGACTGGGGGTGTCCCTGAGCAAGATATTAAACCCTTGTGGCTTTGACATTGGTGTGAGTATAAGTGATTGTGCCCTGATGTCTGTGTAACGGTGTTTCTCTGCAGAACTATTGTCACTTTATTGAAGGTGTTTGATTGAAATTTTTGAGAAAACATCTGTTTCACTGCAAAACCTTGACTGAAATTTTCAGTGAATTTACTGAATTTATTCAAATTATGATATTTTAATTTCATTTTGCAGCTGTTTGGCAGACGCTGCTGCCAAACATTGGGCTTTTGTTGGGACAATTATATTTACAGTGTAAGTAACTGGAGAGGTGAACCACTTCAGCTGAACATCTGTGTCCTTGTCTTTTTAAAAAAAAGAAATACATCTTCAACTTATGGTGATAAAAAGTTCAACTTTATATGGTGAACAATGAAAATAAAGGTTGCATATAGCACAATAAATGAATAATTTGAAGACAAGCTCAAGACATAATTACATTATGCATCTTGGGTTTCACTTTACGTTCTCACATTTCTCGGCTTCATGAAATGTTTTTTTTTTCCTCTGCCTCCCTAATCTCCCTAATAACAAGTCCGCTGCAAAGAGTGGGTACAGCAAACAGATATTAATTACTACAGGTATTAATACAGGACAAATTAGATGATTGCTAAAATGACTTTTACTTCATAAGGCATAATTACTGTCATCCAAATCTGGCAGAGTGTGTGCTCCTCATTTATGAAAAGGGCTGTCAGTCTCAAATTAAGTTTACAGTCTCTTCATCTGACCTTTTTGAGTTAAATAATAATAAAAAAAAATCTAAATGTCATGTACCCTATGTTTTAATCACTTGAGATATTACTACACTACTTCCTGTTTATCAATCTAAAATGTCAGAATGCGAGTCGCTTGTAATTATAGCCTTGCCTCTGTCATTATTTGCCATCACTCAAGAAAATATTCTCTACATTTTTTTGGCAGGAGTCTTAATCGTGCAGACATGAGTAGAATAACTATGAACTGCTTTGTCATTAGCAAAATGGGTTATACAATGAAAATGAAGGTGATGTTTGCTTATTTAGTCACTTGCTTTTCTTACTTTTTCACTCATGTTTCCTGCTGATGGTTATTACTGTACACAGTTAATGTTAACTCTTACCATACACTTACTGAAGACATATTTTTATTCTCTTCACAACAGGGAATATTTTGTTAAATGATGTACAAAGGCTGAGTTCACTATATGAAGTTTTCTCTTTCATCAGGATCCACACTACTATTCTGTGCAAAGCTTATTAGAAATTCAGTACATAAATGTGTTTTTTTTTTAAGTATATAGAAGTATTTTTAATCATAATTAATTCATGCTTTTTATCTATTTGTTTTTTTGTTTTGTTTGCAATGTCTTGTAATTCCATGTGGGATTGGCCAAATATTTGCATGACAGAAATCTTTTTTTTTTCTTTTTTTCCATCAAACTTCATCAGTATTTCTATTCTGGGCTGCTGCCTTTCCAACCACTCAAGGCATTTTTTACACTACACATCAAGTTCATCCATTCATAGACACATTCATACATTGATGGCAGAGGCTGTCATGCAAGGTGCTAATTGTTCATCGGAAGTAATCACATTCACACAACTACGAACAACAGATCTTCTGATTCGCTGGACGACCCACGGACACAGCCGAGCCGGCAATGTCTGCTTCTCCGAAACTGGGAGCTGTTTTCTGCAGGTAGCACACTGACTGCTGACAGCTGTGGTGCCCTGTTCTGGTAGAACTGGTGCTCAACTGGTTGTATGTACGCCCCATGTACAAAAGGCTATCTCTCTCATCCTGCTTTCCTGTCTGTCTTTGGTTGTTCTGTCAAATAAAAGCAAAAAGCTCGCCAAAAAAACACGAACTGTCCCTTTAAGTGGTAGACTGACATTGCCATCCTTGGAGTCACGCTGTGTATGTGAAGGTACAAACTTCTTGTCTAGTAGTAGGTAAAAGGACATATCTGTCTACCAGTACAGCAGGAGGAGCGAACTGCAGGCCATCACTTCATCTATATACAGTGTGTAACTATGACAAATATTTCAGGAATGGAAGCCCAGCAGAGGACGATGAAAATACTACATGCTCCTCTGGACAAATCAGTACATGGAGGCTGCAACAAAAGACAGGGACCACAAAAAATACACACAGCAGATAACATAAAATATTCTTTGTCTTCTTATGAACTCTAGCATATACCTCTTTGCTGTTTTAATTGATTTTGGGGGGGAAATTTTTGCTACCGATGTCAAAGCATTTAAGGATAAACAGTTTTCTCTTCTTATTTAAATTCCTTGACTCTCATTTAAGTTAAATCAAAGGACTGAAAAGCTAAATGGGGGATTAATTACTCTCATTTAATGTGGTTGTTTTGTTTTCAGTGTTTTTAATTGAGGTGTTTCAGTAATGTCCAATCCATCACATTAAATGTTTAATAGAGTCTGCTAAATTGAATACAAGCTAATGTAATTAGAGTTGCTGTATAACAGAAAAGCTGCGAGGAGGGACAATGCATCAAACTAGGAGAGGAAATGTTTGATGTTAACATCATGAGTTATGGCATTGTAATGAATTATGGTGCGATAAAAAGTGTGGATAGCTACAGACATTTTAGATTATGCTTTATTTCTTTCTCTGCATGCTTGTCATAGATGCCAGAACTGTGTCTGTTCCTCTTTGGTCTCTGGTTCTGTCTTTACTGCTTCTATTTTGGTCTCGCTCTCCGTCCAAAGTGTCAGGCGGCGTGGGGGTGGTGGGAGGGGGAGTGGCAAGCCAGTCTTTCACCACAGGGAGAGAAACTGAGTGTTAGGTTGTCTAGCCAGAACCCCATAGAGACATTAGCCCCACAGGTACATGCTAATGAAGACAGTGGAATCAATATTCCTGCCATCTTCCCCACAGCGATCCACACATGCAGTGCTGTATTTCTGTATTTGTGAGTACTTCCCATGACTACACTTAGTCCTCATTCTACACCAAGTGGAGCACAACCCATTAGTCAGTTAGTTCATTCATTCATTCATTTTACATATGTAAAGAGAGCAATTATATTAAAATAATAGTTTTCACTTTTAGGATTTTTTTTCCTTGCCACTGTCACCAAGTGCTTGCTCATGGTGGGAAATGTTAAGTCTTTGTAAACAAATATTATAAAGTGTACGGTCTAGACCTGCTCAGTAAATGTTTAGAGCCTGGTACAAAAAATGGTTTTAGACTGTATAAAGAATATCCCCATTCATGACAACTCTACCAAGGCTGAATTTTTATATAGCTTACTTGCTCAAAATATATTAATGTTCAAAGTTATGCATAATTAAGAGTGTGGCTGCTTTGATTGACAGGTGAGCAGGCTTCATTCAGCCCACCTTTGCTCCACCCATGCTCTACGAATTTGCCTATTTTGGATTATGTGGGAGGTGGCAGAGGCAGAGCGCTTTGGGCTTCACAACAGCTCTTCAGAAACATATGAATGACATCCTGGGTACTACGCCCATTTTTAAATCCCATCTATGGTTATCTTGTGTCATAAAAGCACCATGTACTGTTTTTCTTTCGTCTGTTTTTGTACAGTTTAAACAAACCAATACTTAACATCTTGTGGCTGCATTGGATTCTGGTCCGTTGAGAATACTATCAGTGAATAAATTTGTAACTCTGTCTTTGTTGTTATTGATTTCACCTCGTTTGATTGCTGAATATTGGAACAAATTTTAACTAGTAGTAGATCCTGCTCTTGTTCTGAAGACAAACCGACTTACCGTTACCCAAGTTAACCTAAGTCTTGTTTTGGATATCAAATAAACAAATAAAATAAGAAAAAAGAAAAATATCACACCGGTTTTGCTGGCATTTAGCCAGAAAGCAACACAAATTTCCAATTTTTTGTGCAAATTGGACCATTGATTTTTTTTCTCTTTTTTTTGTGTAGTCTGTGAACTTGCCGCAAAAAGCAAATAACAACTTTAGTTGAAACGTCTACTTTGCCTCACCCTCACCCTTCTAGCCTTAAAGGACCTCAAAGGTGTGTAGGCTTTTGTGGCATCCAGTGATTTAATTGCTGATTACAACTTGGCTCTTTCCGAGCATAAAGGAGAAGCTACAGTAGATGCACATCAAGTAAAAAAAACAAACACAAAAGTCCCTACCGAGAGCCAGTGTTTAGTCCGTTCATTCTGGGCTACTGTAGACAACACGGCAGTTCAACATGGCAGACTCTTTTTGTAAGAGGCATCTGTAGATATAAAAGGCTCATTCTTAGGTAACAAAATCTTCTTATTTTCAGGCATTTTCACGAATGAAAATATCGGTATATTGATAATATTGTATTTTACTCTGTATATATAGCCCCCTAAATGTGACACACTTGACCTTTAACCTAATCTTAACCTAATTTTAAATGAAATATTCAATCACATTCTAAAACCCTTTTCTCACTCTTTGCTGTCTTTGTGAGAACATTCGGTCCTCATAAGAATAGAATGTAAGAGCCTGACATGCATCTTCATTATGCCACATGTGAGTCGGGGGGGTCTCATGTGACTTAGTTACAGGGGAGAGTATGTCACAGAAGATTAAAATGAGGAAAAGATAAGGGGAGGTGTGGTGTGGTGTAGTGTGTATGAGGAGGACAGGGTAAGAATGGATGAAAGCTGATCCCAGATTGAAAATTGCACAGAAAGACGGTAAGAAATAAAGAAAGCAGAGGTTGAAACAAAATAGACCCCACAGCTGCTCCTCTTTTTTCACCCCACACTGTGAGCTGCTGCTTGCTGGTAATAGCAGACTGATTAACTTGGAACACTGGATTCCCACCATCCCAGTGACAAGCCAGCCAGAATATTACATAGGACTTCCAGCGAAAAACTTTCAAAATAAAACATTAACTGCAAGTGCATTTTACAAAAAACATTCCAGACTTGAATGGGTAAAAAAAAAAAAATTGATCACAGTTATAAAAAAAGCTTCTTTTTTTTGTTGTTGTACGTGTTTTCCCTGGACACTCACTGTAAATAGTTGCTGCTCTCTATATCGATGTGTGAAATCAAATCCTGCTTCTAGTAGGAAAGATTTGATCAGGGTTTGGGTGATATGAGAGCCAGATATCGATCTGTTTTTAAAACCTGGATAAGCTTATCGTGGAATCAGTGTTGTCCACCTCTGATGTAATGATGCATTTCTTTCAGCAGGAATTGATTGGAGAATTGATCAGTGCTGGTCATCTCTAAGAAGCCTTTGAGTTGACGCTAATGTGACATTTTGATCTGGTTCCACACACACAAGAATGAGCGTTCATCATTATTGTCATGTCTTTTTCTGTCTTGGGGCTGACACAAGAGGATTTAGCGTCACATGGGCGATTTTTAGCACAAAAAAGGTCATTGTAGTAAGTCTATAGTTTTAATTCTTGTTATAGAAGGGCAACGTGTTGTTCATTTGTCTCACCTTAGTCAAATGTCCAACTGTATGGAGGACCAATACTGACATAACTGAAAATAATTTGGTCAAATATACAAATAAATGGTAATAAATAACTTAACACATGGATAAAACAACTAAATCAAGAAATAGATCTCTAAAATACCCAGAGAAATAAATAAATAAATTGACATACCATGTGATCAGAGCTGATAATAAGATCCACTTGGGTTTTAGACACGATGGCAAAGTGATCCAAGACAAGCAGCAAAACAACAAGACCCGACGTGGACCCAAATTTGCCACCAAAACTAGAAAACATTAAACATTGCGACAACATTCCTTATGACTTTTGGTTTCACACAAGACACGAAAAGCAGTCTCAGACAGTGCTGTGTTTGTTTCTCATCCATCCATCCATCCCGACCATCTCCATTTGCAGACTCACCTGACTTGACTGTGTGCAATGATAGGCCGTCTCGCCAAATTAACTCAGTAGACTAGCGTGAAATTGCACACGAAAAGCAAAAAAAAAAAAGAAGCGTTGAGATAACACTTTAGCAGGCTGTTATGAGACATGTTTTCATGATATATTTGTGCATTTTACTTATCTTTGATGTTCCCATTGTATCATTTTCCTTCCGTATTACAGCAGCTGGAACTTGAATTGCCTGAAATGCAACCACAGTTAAAGATTACTGTTCAAGTTCTTTCCTGTGATCCTCCATCCTAACATTTGCAGAACATACAAGTGATGTCAGCCACCTTGTCTGTCATTAACTTATGTTTTTATTTATTGGGCTCTTATATTTTCTTTCAGGCTTTTATTCTGAAGGCAGAAACCACCTCAGCCTATCTGTAGCTGCAGCTGCTGGCTTGACTCATCTCTCTCTCTCTCTCTCTCTCTCTCTCTCTCTCTCTCTGTCTCTCCTCTCCGTCATCCAGCATCCAGCGCTGATGCCTCGTTAAACCTGGAGTCGCCGTCAGGAGGGATGAGCTGCCTGGTTACCGGAGAGAAAATCAGATTTAAAATAAATTTAAAAAAGAAAGAAAAAAAAAAGATTTTTTATTTGTTTAAATGAAGGTAGTTTTCTATGGAAGACAGATTGAAAGGAAGGAAGACCAACTCAGTGAGAGGATTGCATCCACAGTCTGTGCAAGTGTGTGAGTGTGTGTCAGTCAGAGTGTGTGCCTTCCCTCGGACTCCCTCCACTCAGTGATGTAAAAACGTGAAGGTGGATTTTTGGCATGTGGAGGAGCAGGTAAAAGGTAAGACTCGTGACACTTTATTTCAGCATTTAACACCTTTGATCAGTTTGTCCAGTTTGTTTGGAGAGCTGTCAGTGCTTCCCCTCGCACTACTCACTATTAACTGTTAACTCGCAGGGAGAAAAAAAACAACAGAAAACAGACATTGACACATGGTTTCATCAGCACAGACTATAGGCGTAGTCCCTATCTGGGGTGTGAGGATTTTTTTGGGGGGGGTGGGGGTGGTGGGGTGGGGGTGGTGAATAATGATAAATAAATAAATAAATAAACACAAGAAGAGGGAAGTGATGAGCTCCACATGACGTCTGTGCTGATGAATGGAGATAAAAGCCTCAGTTTGATAGTGATGTAGGTGTAGGTGAAAGAGAAAATGTGGTGCATTCACTGTGTGAGTTTGGGTGGATGACGACACGTCCCCCCCACCACCACCACCACCACCCCTCACCACTGAGAGAAGGGGGTGGGGGTGGGGGGGGGATCACTTGTGGATGTGACTGTAGTTTGACTAAAGATAGACGCAGCAAAGAGATTGAATCTGTACACTGGATGACACGATGACACCAACACACTTCACAAGGTGGATAAAAACCCTCCCCGGGCTTCACAGTAGGGGATGACACATGCACTGTATGAAGTTGGCGGCTGGTGCTTTGCTGTGAGTCAGCGTGGCCCTGCAGCACAGGGACACATTCCCTTTTTTTTTTTTTGTACCCCATGCACCTTTAGAGTGGACCAGGATCTCTAAAAGCCTGCCGGGTTAAGGTATAGTGTGGATATACCCTTTCATGTGGATGAATGCTTCCAACAAAAAAAGAAAGAAAGAAAGAAAGAAAAACCTTCACTTTACACACTTCTATCCTGAGCTTAAGTATGAGAAATAGGACTGAATTATAAATGAGTTATGCTCCAGCCAAGGGACTCAGCTCCAGTCTCTTGTCTGACTTCCGTGGGCATTAATTGAGTATGGCATGGCTACGGTAATTGTGGGCAAATTGAATCTTATCTTTCTAATAGAGAGCAAAGTTCAGGGGAAAATTGCCAGAAATAAATCTGCATGGCGTTCGTCTTAAAAATAAAAAGAAGAGGGCGTTCAGGAACAACAGTTTGGAGAGGTGTGTCAAATAATTTATCACTCTGACCAAATTCCTACATCTTCTGGCCGTATATATCTTGAATATAAAAGCAGTTTTTTTTTTAATACATATAAATAAGTTTTTTTTTTCTTCTGACAAATGAATTCAGGCGCATGGACTTTGCCGTACGCCCCTGCTGTCTCCAAGCAAGAGGGATGCTAATGGAGGAGAGAGAGGATACAGGCGTTACCGCTGCAAGATAGAGAGGGAGAGAGAGGGAGAGAGTGTGTGTGAGGCGTTTCCATGGCAACCTGTCAGGGGTGTGTTTGGTCCCCAGAGACGGTGAGGAACGGAGGAGAGGAGAGAGATGAGAGGCGAGGAGAAAACTATCCCTCGTTAAGGGTGAGAGGGGGATGGGAAAAGGAGATAATGGAGGGAAGAGAGTAAGGTGGGACTGAACACCCACCCACCACCACCATCACCACACACACACAGACACACACACACACACCCCACCCTCCGGATACATAAACACACACACACACCTTCCATTGTGTGTTTTCCTCCTTCCCCGTGCTGTGATCTCTTCGCAGACGTCCTTTCCTCTCTCCTCACACCACCTCCTCTGCTCATTTGGAAGTAACTGGCAGGTCTCGTCATGCCTGTGCTCCTGTCACGCGGGAGGCTTTCACGCTTATTAATGAGTGTGTGAAAGCGTTGGCGCATATGAAACTCGTTTCAGGGCATTTTCCTGTTGACTTTTGTCACCGTTATTCCTCTTTTTTAGCACTTTCCTGATGTGTCTTTAGTTAGTCATAGTCGCCGTGACCGCAGTCTTGACCTCCGCGGTCTCGCTGGTCAAGTTCAAACCCTGTGCATTTATCACTCCTCTTGATGATAAAAGTAACAAGCTGGCACTTTTGTTTCCCTCAGATGGTGCCAATAATGTGAAAAAAGGCGCTGGCAGTGTTTGGATTTTATCTGCTGAGTGCTGAGCTCTGTTTACTTCCACTGATTACCTTTATTGGTATTGTTAGGACCTCCATTCTCTCTAGTTTCGACTCAAAAGCCACCCCGGAGCTCACTTCAATACGGGATGACACACCCTTAGCAG
Source organism: Larimichthys crocea (assembly GCF_000972845.2). NCBI lineage: Eukaryota > Metazoa > Chordata > Actinopteri > Sciaenidae > Larimichthys > Larimichthys crocea. Next base: position 16,417,436 of record NC_040034.1, on the reverse strand, counting down.
GCTGTGAACACATCCAAGTCTTCTGCAACATCCAACGAAATCTGCTCTTCAATCCACAATGTAAAATATGTCCTCGCTGTGAAAGGACAAATGGCACATACTGCAGCAACAAGTGTGAGCCAAAGAAGATTTGACATGAATAAATGTCTCCTCCTGGCTCACCAGACTGCAGGTATTTTCTCGGCGGTGACAGCTGTTTAAAAAATGGCAGAAATAAGGGTTCAGCATATTAATACATAGTGAATTGAAGTAGTTCGGAATTTATGTTTTTCAAACGTTTCTCGTGAATTTTATGAATGACTTTTACCACTTGAAAGTTTGCATCTATTGCATCTATCTATTGTCTTTCTCATATGGTATGCATATTTGTTTATTTATGGGGGATGTCGGGGGGGGTCTCTGACACTCTTATTCTTCGGTTAATAGTGCATTCATTGAAGTCATTGTTCAGCAATCAGCTGTTCCAACAACAATAGAACAACAGCTGGCTGCTGAACAGCGCTATTATTAATGCACGGACTTGACAAATGCACTCACACACAAAACTTTAATTACTTCAATAATTATCTTCTGAGTACATTTTTTTTTTAAACTAATGAATGAAATGCTGTTCACCAGCAGTCACCTTTCATGTCCCAGATGTTTGCGGTTCCTAACAGCACCGTAAATCTGCAAAAAAAAACAAGTGTATTTCCTACATACCATGTGTGTGTGTAATGGATTACCAAGGCCATAGTGCACTGCAATAACTGCAAAACTAGTGGCCGCCTGGATGGTGGTAAAACACATTGAACTGTCTCCAACACACCCCTGTGCTTTGGAAAATGTTCTGCAGTAATGTCAGAAATATCTGATATATGGGACTGAAACAGTTTAGTTTTGAAAGAAGAACAAAAATGATTGTCAGGAGACGATAGCTGTGTTTTCCGCTCAGGCTTCAACAAACACTTGTAGACTGTCCAATCCTTGTGCTTTGTGGTGTGTTGGATTCAGTAACGTTCCTTGAGCGCGTCTCATTAATTCGGTTATTCCTGCAGGTTCCTGTGTAGATTGTGACAAATAAGTCAACTTTGGATCATGCAGCACCCTCACTGTGTGTACTTTTTATAACGAGAATAGGCTCAAAGTTCAGTTTTTGTTCTCTTTTTTAAATTAGTATTATTCTTTTTTTGAGCAGAGTTGAATCTGGGGCACCTAGACTTGGCTGTAGATCTGTAAAAGATGTTTTCACCTCCAATCCAAGAGTCAGATTTAACTCTCTTCAAAGAAAGACGACCTAGACGACTGAAAAACGACTTACAAATTACTTACTTACTGCTAGTCATCAAGAGCAGTTAAGTGTATAACCGTGGACAAGAATTGCTAAAACTGCAGAAAACAAAATTATTTTGTACCTGGCCCCTCTGGTGGCGTCTTCTAAGATATTTTCTCTGAAAGAATTGAATCATAGTAAAAAAAAAAAAAGCTATCCAGGATGCATAAATCTCACCAGGATGGATTTTGATATAGTTTGTGGCATCTCTTAAGCAAGGGAGAATGTTGCTGCAACAAGTGGAGACAAGAAAAAAGTTCTCCAAATGCTGAATAACAAATACATGATAAAGCGCTACAAGTTGCAGGGATGAAATTGCTCTTTAACCAGAACTGCTTTTTAGGGGCTGATCTCAAAATAGTCACAAGCACAGGGTGCCTCTCTCAGGTTTCTGATACTAGGTGCTCTGCCAAAACGGCTAAAAAGCTAAAAGACAACTCTCCATTAAATGTTGAATTTTAAATTTAAATTATGTAAAAGAGTGGGCAGAGAAGGGGATCCACAGATACTCACATTACACACAACAAACATCACAGAGCAGCGTAGATGTGCCAACACTCATCATGCATCACCATGGTAAAAAACATACAGTCTGTATAGCAGCAGTCAGTATGCTCACTCTCTTAATCTATGCGCTCTTATTGTAAATGCAGATTTGTCCAAACAGGACAGTGACGGCTCTCTATAGATGTAACCACGCAACCTATTAGCGATGCAGTGAGTTATGGAGCGGATGTTATTGGGGAGCAATTTTTTTGTTTGACAGGGAAGACGAGTCTAGTCTATGGGGCTCTTTGCTGGAGTGTGATTAGCATTGCAGATGCTGGTTTCTGTAGGCGTCACTTTCAACAAACTCAAGGTTCCCCCTCGGTCTCCAGTGCATGATTAAAATGGAACAGTTGTGCGTGGGAAATTTCAGGATTGCAGAATGATGCTCCGACACTTGAAAAAGCCTATTTTTTGCACAGGTATGTTGCACCTCCTCCTGCACACGCTCCCTTGCTCTTTCTCTGCCACGTAAATATACACAAAGGCTCAACCCACATGGGCTTTGTCTTTTTTTCTTTTTTTTTCCAACAGTGGAGTCGAAAAATCATCTCAAAGCTGCCAGCTGCTATTATTTTCTGCATGGTATTCGATATCAAAAATTAATGTGTGAACATGAAGAAAGACCTTGCTGAGATTGAGAGTTACGTGAATTTCCTAGAGACACAAAGGACATTTATTGTTGGGAACAAACAGCACTTTTGAAACCCCTAACCATCATAATCACAAACATCTCCATAGTCATAATTATAATAATAAACATAACAATCATAATAATAGACATACCCATTGGCATAATAATAATAAAAAAAACATAATATTCACGATTATGTAATCCAGCTATAAAAAAAATCAATTGAGGTTACATTCACTCCCACAGACACCCAGTGTAGTATTGATTCATTTTTAAAATAAATATGTGATCAATCAAACTCCATCGTATCCATTACTGTAGACAATAGTTAGAAGCTGATTCCTAATGGCAGCCTGTAGTATTGGGGCAATTCATCAGGGAATCAATACACTATTGGTTTAACCTGGACACACACACTCACATCAATCTTACACACATGCGGGAACATGAACCCAGATCAGTGTTGGAGCTGGCTGATGTACAGATGTGATGCTATTTTGCTTATCTAGAGGGAGCTACGTCATTTCTTTTTATAAATCTGCAAAGATTGATACATTTTTGTGATTTACTGAGATGTTTTCACATTCAAATAGCACTAACACTGCTTGTACACCCATTGCAGCTGTGGCATTGATAACAAATAAGGTTATTTGTTGCCTTAATGTAAGTCAATGTAGACCCTGTGCCTCTATATTTTGTTTTGTAGCACAGCGTATACTAGAGGAAACAGCTTCTGGTTGCTCTGACGACCAAAACTCAAAAACACCTTTGAGGTGCTAAAAGTCAAAATGTTTATAAGTGCCTGCCAATCTTGCTGCTATATATAAAGATGCTCAGCTCTCAGCAATGTCAAGAGCACATAATAGCGCACATCTTTCCCATTGAGAAAAGAGAAAACGAAGCAACAGGCAGGTCTCTGGAGGACACACTCTTGTAAGAGAAGCCTGTAAAATGGGAGAAAAAAAAGAAAAGGCTTTCAGCACATTGGTCGTCGTACTCGGGATAGTGTGTGTTTCCCTACCTCTGGCATTATCACATATCCAAAGGAAGGTTGACATTAGTTCTTCCTCAGAAGCCTATTTCTAGATTATTCAGGGGCACAGTCTGTAAAAACGAGCTGGGTGCCCTTTTTAAAGAAGAAGTGAGGAAGATAACGCCCCCCCAAAACCCTCTGAATTTAATTTTTTAGAGCTCTGTCAGGCAGAGTTAGCTAATGAGGAGTTTAGTGTCTTAAATTTCATAGCATATTTTAAATTTCACCTTTGACAATCTAAAGAAAATCTTTTAATTTTTTTTTTGTATCTCAACTTCACAGTAGTTGATTTCGCGTTAGCTAGAAAGCTACATTAGCAGTGGCTTTGTAACAGCCTATTAACTGTGATTGCTAATTTACCCAACCTGCTAGCTGCAAGCTAACAGCAAATTAGCAGAAATGTATAGTCGTGACATAATAAGTTATATCACTTTTCAATACAGATTAAAGGTCCAGTGTATAAAATTTAAGGGACGCTTACAGAATATGGCCACAAGGAATGTAATATGCATAACAATGTTTTCATTACTGATTATTTAATCAAGTTTTCGTTACGTTAGGGGTAGCCTTTTGTATCTACAGATGCAGCATGTTCTCCATGAGAGCCCACCATGTTGAACCACAATGTTTCTACAGTAATAATAATTAAATTCAGGGGTCAGTTCAACCAAATCACATAAAAAATAAAACATATTTTTAGAATTCTTTTTTAAATTTAAAAAATGGTATTTGGAAATGTCTCCCATGAAACAACATTGAACAATGATGAACAAACATGAACAATAATATCTGAGCTGAGACAGATATTGTTGCTGACTGCGTGCTCTTTAACATCAGAAAGTACCTGTTTCAAGAGTTGTAAGCATATATCAATTTTTTTTATATCACTAGGAAAAATGATATTCTGCATGCTATTTTTTCTTTTTTTAGCAGACAGACTATTGTGGAAAAGGAGAAGAGAGGAGAGGAACTAAATGTGACATAAACCAAGAGCCAGATTTGATATCAGAATGTCAAAATACCTGCCGACCCTCATCTCTTTCCATTTTGCTATTTATTTTCAACAGTGAGGCCCGTAACCCTGCATCTGCAGGAGTTCTGCTTGCATCTGGCCCATATTCTATGATTAGCTCCCCTCGACCTCTCTTCTGCTGCCTCTCTCCATCTTTGCTAATACAAATTTACTTTAGTCAAATATACAGTAAAAATGATAGAAACAAACAGGGGGAAATAGATTATACATTGTGCGGGTGATAGAAATGAAAGCCCAGAGGGGTTTGTGAAACTAACAGGAGACAGAAATACGCATGGAAAGGTTATAAAGACCTTACTGAATTGGATAACAGAGCAGAAATGATGCCAAAAGTCAACAGGGAGGCATTTGGGAATGTCATTTGAGTGCATGAGAGGCACGGTGTGAAATAAAATAAACCTGATACAGAAAATGAATGTGAGAGCGGTACTAGACGAGTGGGACGAGTGTGATCTAAATGAGATGTTTTGATTTAAAAGCATAATATAAAGACATATCAGATATTCTGCTGTCCTAAATTAAGAACCTCACCATCTTTCACTGCAACCTGAAAAGTAAATGTGCAGTAACTACAAGGCTAACGTTGCTTTCAAGCATGTTAAACATGTATTTGGTCTGTTGGATTCTGTTTGCAGCAGCAAGTAATCTAAATTAAACACCACTCACTTTACGCTTAAGCAATTCATTGCCTGCTGTAAAGTAAAGATAAAGCTACATACATTATTATGCAACATAACATTTTTACTAGCAAAATAAACTCCGGTATAAATAGATACGATACATGTTAGACCTCCTGTCGCGACCAGAGTGTAATAAATGACACCGGGAGACACACACAAGCACAAATCATACCGATTTCCTGACATCATATGCGCGGTAATAAAAACAACCGCTGATTGCCTGTCATATATGATAGAGGGAACGAGACTGCCTTTTGTTGCGCATTTCTCGAGCAAATATTGTTCCAATCTAAAAATGGTCAATATGGTTTTAGTCACCTCTGTGACAGGATGCGGGATGGCTTTGCAGGAGCGCTCAGCAATAGCACAAATAAAAACAGTGAGCGCAGATACAAACAGGTTATTTGTCCAGGCTGGAAATAGAGCAGCGCTCCCAGGGAACACCTTCTATACTGTAGTAAGCGCCATGTCAATACGATTGGCCCCGGCGAGCTGTAGTCTTAATGTACTCACCCCCCTCATCATTATAAAGCACTTCAAAGAACACAAAGGCCATTAAACCTGATAGTGTAGTGTCAAGCCTACGTGTTTCCAGTTGTGAAGCCTGTGGCCCCTCAGCTGTCCTGTTGTGTGGACGCCAGCGCTCTGGCTGATCCTCTGTCTGAGAGCACACTCCTTGCTGTGGGGTCCATGAGGCTGGTTGATGGCCAAAAGCCGCAGCTTCAGTGGCTGATGACAGCATCAGTGCCACATGTCCCGCAACAGCTGCATCCTTCTGTGCTGCACATCTGTAGGCTGGTGTGCAGAGCTGCCGCTCAGTCAGGGTATTTATAAGTTTAGTTTTTAATTAGTTTTGGTGGCATTCTGCATGGGGATGTATGCAACAGCTCAGATGCACTAAATGACCTTTAGTGCTGTCTGTATTGTCACTGATTGCACAATGTGGATGCACCACATGTGCAACGGACTCCAGGCGAGAGCCAGCAACAAATTATCCTCAGCATCTGGCATTGTTTTGATTCCCCGTGGAAACGAGTAAGTGACCCAAGAGTTAATTTAACTCCGTTATGTTTTATATGATTATGTAGGTAGATTGTCTGCGACTTTCTCCAGAGACAAAGTCGCATGAGAGGAGTGTTTTTGTGTCATCTTTCCTGATGTGTCTCCCATTGTGTGACCTGTAAGGACAGAAAAGTTAGCACTGATGTGGGTCGTTCGCCTGAATACATCGACGATGCTGATGACGGCCACAGATGACTTTTCATCAATACTCTTCTCTTCATGAGACTATGCAGAAAACATATAAACGGTATAAGACAAGCAGACAGGCAGGGTGACAAAGGAGTAGTAGAAGTAATTTCATTCAAATTCAATTCACCTCCATCAACACAACCAGTGTTTTTTGTTAGGTTGGAAAATTTAGGTGAACTGACCCGTAACACGAGGATGAAAAGTGTTTCACTACCCTCTTTGATTGAAAGTCTTAAGCCTGCTTCACCTCTAATCACGGCAGGAGTGATGCCATCTACAATACTGCAGCAAGGAAAAAAAGCACACAGCAGGTCGGCAAATACTGAATTGTCAACACACTGCTAGACATGCTAAATGTAAAAACCAAAGATAAATAAAAGAAATATACTAAATACAAACTTGAATTTGTCACAATGCCCAAAATGAAACTTAAATAAAGACGATCTCCAATAAACTACGTAAAAATAAAGAGCATTCATTTGAGAGTAAATAAGAAGAATCTGAGTTTTGCAAATAGGATGTTGCAGAGAAGAGTTGAGAGTTCATACATAAACATCTTGCTGAGGGCAACGTTAATGCAAGCTCTGCGAATTTTTAATAATTTGATGTTTATGCTTGTTTGCCAAAATACATGCACTTGCTGTAATGCTGCAAGACTCGTGCAATCCAGCTGGACGAAACACACTTGGAAGTGTCTGACTGTAGAAAAGTGTTTGTTGAGAGTCTTTTCTTTTTTTTGAGAGTCAGAACAAATATTTCAGAGCAATCCGACTTGTCACACTTTAGAAGTGCACGGAGAACCGCGACTGGGACAGTGACAATTTGACGAGAGAACATCCTGGATGTGTTGCATTTACCCTAATCTTGCAAAATGTGCAAGTCGTCCTCCTCACTGTTTGTCAGCTGCTTTGGGGGATTAATTAGAATAGAAGTGTTGGAAATGGATCCACTGCAGAAGAAGACTCCCTTATTTTACACTATGTTAGCAGGCCAGCATCACTCTTTTGCAGGAACAGACAGCTCGTACTTCATGAAATTCTGAGAGGTGGTAGAGGTGTTGTTTGTCTCAAAATGTCACTTGGTAATACTGCAGAAGCCTTTCTAAAAATAATCATATGACCTCTCCTTACTGCTTACATACTTGTCGGGCTGCAGTGAAACAAAGCAATGACAACTGCAATGCTTTTGTTTCTCCGTGCTTTTGTGAGGAAAAATTAAATCTTTAACGTCACATGTGAAGGTGGTCCAATCTCTTTGGTACACCTTGAAGAAATTCCTTCATATTTGGCACAACTTTGGTACACCTTGAAGAAATTCCTTCATATTTGGCACAAACATCCAAGGTTTAACTGGTCAAAGATTAACAGGCATTTTAACTTAATAATTCATGTGCTAATTCTGAAAATAATAATATGATAAAATGATGAAGCGATGACATTTTATATTCAAAAAGTCAACTTCACTGTGATCATAATCTTCATTGTGACCATATTTCACATTTGATCGGATACTGAATTGATGACTCTCTGTCTTGGGTGTCCGTGTTGAAACTGTGGTGTTTGGGTGGATCATCTGTGCTTCCAGGATGAAAATGTGCATCTGCATTTTATAATTTGTAGTTTCCTTACACCAATCAATACACCAATATTTGAAGCACTGTCGACTGTCAGGGCTACATCTTTGTGTTCTATCATAATCAACTTCATTGGCCAAGCATGTGAACACATACAAGAGATTTAACTCCAAAACCCCACCGCATTCGTCTCTGGCACGTCGTATATGTGCTGCGGTTTTGGTCCGTCCTCTACGGGACTTCAAACCCCACCGGGAACATGCTTCTACATGTGTAATATGCTACGTAGTTCATTAGTTTCGCTTTTGTCTGTTTTTACGACCGACAGTTTGCACAGGGTATTTTATTTTGAAAATATACCAGATTCTCTGTGCTTTTTCTGTGTCTGGCATCCGCACGCTCAAGGTGGTCTGTGTAAATTAACGCGGGCTGCTCGTGTCAAGCGTCAAAAATAGAACAAACGCATGTTTAACGCAGAGCCGAGCGGAGAGCTGCTTCCGAAATGGACCAACGGACGGTGGGGTTTGATACCTTGAGTAGAATGGCTGCGTATTGCTCGCACGTGCCCGTTGGGGTTTGGGTGTAACTCTGTTTTTTGCTTCTCGCAATGAACTTACACATTAATAGACAACAGCAGAACATGAATAACATCAGTTCAGTCAATGGAGAGGAAGTGCACAGGAGTTTTCTTGAAGATTGATCAAGGAGAAAGAAGAACGTTTTGGAGATTTTTAATTTTGAAGAAGCTGTCCTTTCTGAATAATAATGACGCAACTACGGTCCATAAATGGTTTTTAGTCTACAAACATTACATTTTTTTTGGTCCGATATTGTTTTCTGACTCTGTAGAGGCTTCTATGTTATGTACCTATCCGTTGTGTCGAGGGAGTGAGACAGCCCTATCCTCTGACCTCAGAATGGTTCCTGCTTTACTAAACACAAAGAGCTGCTCTGTATGTTAAGAAGAGAAGACAGATTTAACATTATCCCTTCAGTGACCGTAAAAACATATGCTTTACCCTGTGCAACCCCCATATGTGGCATGGTAGAATAAAAAATTCCCTCACACCTAATATCACAAATCAAAACATTTGTCTCAAGGGGTTTCGCAATCTGTACAGCAAATGACATTCTCTATCTTCAGTCCCTTGACTCGGATGAGGAACAATTCCCATTAATGGACAAAATAGAAGACACCTCAGGAAAGAGGGTTTCCTTTCCCAGGACAGACAGATGTACAGAATGGAACAACAGTCTGGTATACATTTGTTCACCACAAGCTAATTGGTTTTGCTGGTATTTTTACTGGACTGTTGTTGTAAAAAGTGACGAAACTCTCTGTCAGTCTTCTGTAAATAAAAATAAAATAAAAAGGAAAGAAAATAAATAAAGCAGTGTGTTTCTCCCTGGAAATTATTCACCATCAGACAGAATCTGACAAAAACAACATTTGTCCAAGGGCCAGAATTTTTAACTTTCAGACACTATCAGGGCCAGACGCTCTCGTAAAATTTAATTAATATTGTATCCTAAGTAATATATTATTATTATTTCATATATCAGTTTGTCTTTGAAATGTGTGTTTTTTTTAGCCTTTGTCAGTTAGGCTTCATAGGTTTAGGCTTCATATTCATGAGGCTGTCAACTGCTAACGTGGGGAAGGTGATGCCGCTGGACGAGGCGGCTAATCACAGTGAACTGATTGACATCCAGGCCGCTGGTGACATGAAGCCTGCTCTGCTGAACGCTTGAGCGCCTTTTGGATGGCTCGTTCCCAAAAGTATGTCACACTGAGGACATTGGCCATGTATGTGTTCACGATGTTCGGATTAACATACACCTGTGAAGTTAAAAAGTGAAAAATTAACTAGGACTGCAGGTGCATAAGGCAGGCATAACGGCCGTCAAGCCCGACGTTAAAAAGATAGTGTCGGAGGGGGAATGTCACTTCTCCCATGAATCAAACGTGAGTATTTCAGTCTTGTGATTTTCTTGGTTTTATTTTGTATTTATTTGTTGAATCACAGGCTACTTTAATTTGATGTCAAAAGTAACATTTCTCATTTCTCGGCCTGTCGCTTTTATTTGTCATTTGTATCTACTTGCTGATGTGCAAAGCTGGCACTTAACAATGTTCTTCTGTGATGTTGACGGTTGTTATTGAGACACTGCAATAGTGAAATGAAGCCCAAGAAATGACAAATTTGAAAAAAATAAAACTATTTTTTGATTGGAGGCGGGCTTTGGCACAAGCTACTTTTCTGAGGGTGTTTGTTTCATTTCACCTAAAGAAAAATGTAGAAACATACTTTGTCCTCTTTACTAGGCTATTCCCGAATCCAATAATATTCTGGGGGCCAGATGGAAAGTTCTGGCGGGCCGGATGTGGCCCGTGGGCCACCAGTTGATGTTCACTAGTCTAGGCAGACACGCAGGTAAGCTGCGTGAGGTGGTAATTTTAGTTTCTAGTTTGACACATTTTAATTAGAGCACTATAAAAGTGTTAACTGTCTCAGTTCCAGCACTAAATATGAGGTGACACAAGAGTGTTAACTGTTAATTATTTACAGGCAGTGCTGATATGCTAATCTAAAAATCTTATTGCTCGTAACTATTATTGCTTTTTACCCCTATTAATCCTCTCATATATCTTAAGATAATAAGATGCTCACGGCTGTGTGTTTCATTTTAGAATGATTTGGGGTGTTTTAGTGATTTTTTTAAGATTTCAGTTCACCTGTGGTTACTGTTGGATAGATGGAAAGAAATGATTAGGGGTGTGCATTGGCATTAGCTGCCATTCCTCCACAGTATCCGAAAGTCGCCTCGCCAAATGAGCACCAGTGTGGCTCTCATAAACTGCTCTCGTCTGCAGCACATGTGATACAATCTGCCAATCCTTGGTAATATAATGTGTAGGACTCTGTTGCGACTGAAGTCCAGGCGTCACTTGTAATGGCTACACGACTGGCTTTACACATTGATTCCATTACCTTTGCTATGGTTTCTTTGCACAATGCGGGAAGCGCAGAATCAGTGAAGGTAGAACTATAACTTTAAAAATCCCAAACCTTCAGCAGTGTATTCGTAAATAGAGCAGGTTACAGAATGTAGTAAGGCCCAAAACTTTATAAACTGAGAGGATTATAATGGATGTTGTGGGACTCTCCTCCACATTCTCTCCTCTATTTGGACACAGTTTATTCAGTAACTCACCATGGGATTCATTATAAGAAGAATGATTGCTGGAGTATTTTACTTAAATCTGTTCCTTCACTTAAATTTTTCCCGAAGTCAGAGTTTTCATGAGAGAATTGCTTTCTATTTCCACCCTCAGACATTTGCAGTGTGCCATTAATCCATTGTTAAGTGCATTACGGGAGTTCTGTCCAGACACAGCGCTGCAGTTTACCTTTTTGTTGTACCCTCTTTCCTTTAAACTGCCTCATCTAGTTCATACGTGTAACAGTTTTGTTATATGGTCATTTCACAGAATGTCCTCTGAGATTTTCATCCCAAAGATAGGATGGTAACAGGTTTTGTAGAACACAGAACACACAGCAAAATAACCCTGCATAGGAAAAAGTCAGTGTCATGTATTAAAAATATCTTGAGGCTGCATTTCATTGTGATCTATTGAGGCTACTGTTTGTGACTGAGCTATTTCCCAATGTAAAAAAAGAAATAACCTACCAAACAGGACATGGGTTGTTGAGCTACAAACGCTTGACGGAAATTAATTAGGCAATTAGTTGCTGATCGCCCTCTGAAAAGTAAGAATACTATTTCTGTGAGTGACTAAGTGGCTGTAATGTTTCCGGCCGTTTATCAGTTTTAATGGGTCATTAAATGAGAGGGAACTAGCCGGGTGCACTTCGGTTGCCAAGATATTTGCTAAGTGCACTCAGCATTTCCACATGGACAGGACCTCAATCACTAAGCTTTTGGCGCGTTTGGACAATAATTGCAAAGCCACTCATCTCTCTAAAAATCAATATCTCTTTATGTTATTTACACACTCTTCTTTCAAAAAATGGTACTTACATTTCTCTAACAATCCATAGTAACTTGAAAATCGACACAGTCTATTCTTAATTCATCTCTATCCCGCAGCTTTCTAATAATTCCTTACTGTAGTGCTGTCAAACCAGAATTAAAGTTGCATTTCAGTCAATTTAGTTTTATTTATATAGCACCAAATCATGACAGAAGTTGTCTTACTGACACTTCACATAGAGCAGGTCTAGATTGTAGTCTTCATAATATTATTTACATAGACCCAACAATTCTCACCAGCAAGCACTTGGCAATGGTGGCAAGAAAAGAACAGGCAGAAACCTTGAAGGCAATCAGTTTTCCATTAAGGCATGCCTGTGCAACAAAAAGAAGACTAATGGAGCAAAGGTTCATGGTCAGACTTTAAAGAAGAAAGGCACACAGAGAATTAATCAGCAAAGCACATCTTCATCTTGTCTATAATTACCTGTACAGTGATCTGAATTTGGCCCTGCAATAAAACATACAAGAAAAAATGAAACAATACAAGAAAAAGGTGGCATCTATTGCTTAGAAACATCTCTGGTAGCGAGAGCAGCTGCCACTATTTACTCTGCTCCTCTGTATTTCATTGATAGAAAATAGATGAGGTGCTAATGGATGCGTGCCACCAGTAGTTCTCCATCCTGTGTAAGACACGGGCTTTGCTACACAGCCTCCTTTGTCCTCAGCTTCTCTGTATTGATTTTCTGGCATATGCTTGGTTTTCATGAATGGTACAGATTCATAATGTTAGGACAGCTTAGCGACTGCACACAGACGGAGTCTGTATGGCTTCTGTTTGCCTAAAAGGAGTCGAGCTGAAATGAATTTCTGTGCTACTTTTTGTCGCAGCTGGATGGTCTTTAAACTAGCTTCCCCGGGAGATTTGATTTTTTAGGAGACCAGTTGTTTAAATGACTACATGAGAGAAACACTGTTTAAACATATATTAGAAGCTCTATCCAAACCACACTTCCAGCAGAGACAGAAACTCTAGCCTGTGTGCAAAGGTAAAAATGTTTCTTCTCATTTAGTCAAAAGGCTTTCAATTGGATATCAGACATGTGCATAATCTTTTGGAATATTTATGCATGTATGTGAATATGAGTTAACCTGGGATTTCAGTAAATTTACCTCCATTCCCACAAGGGATCACAAGTGCCAATCTCCAGCTATGTTTGCAGGCAGCCAATTATGCAGCCAGTGTTAAAAGCAAGTAATATCCTGTGAAAGCATCCAGTTTGTACACACACACAGACACACAAGTACAAACACATGCACTAATTTGAAGCCGTTACATTAAGTCTAAAGGTTCACATTCTGCCATAAACAAATTACAGCTTCTGTCTCAGTCACAGTGAGCCTCAGGTTTCTGTCACAATAGTAGTTAGAAATCCACAAAGAGTGTATTGCGGTCAGAGCTTTTGTTGCAACAGTTTCACCTAAAGAACAGATACACAACATTAGGGAATTAAGTAATTATTGACTTTACTTGTGCCCAGTACACGTTCCAAAAACACCGGTCGAAATGAATTCTAGTGAAGATTCAACTGAGGAACCTAAAAGGAGAAGTTGTGGTTTGTACTATTAGAAGTAATGCTCAAAGAATACGACAAGAAAACTCATTTATCCAGCAAAAATGTGAAACACTCACAGGTTCCAACTTCTTTTCTCTGTGTTAAATCATTATGAATGGAGTGGCTTTGGTCTTTGAACTGTCAGTTGGATAAAAGACGCCATTTTAAGATGTCACATCGGTCTTTGGAGAGCTTTTATAGATGTGACTATCAGACTATAAGACTATTACCCTAAAGGTGAGGCTATGTTCATATGATGTGTCTTCCAACGTGTCTAAAGTATAGACAGAATAAAACATGGACTGATGCTGTATTTGTGACTTCACCCCTAGGTTCTGAAGAGTTGTTGTGAACCTCAGAGAGCGGTGGCTCTGGCCGTCACCATCTTAGCCTCTAATCTAAAAATGGGGCGGCCATGCTTTTATTTCTGTACAACTATAAGCCTTATTATAATTGAATTCAGTAATATAATAATTTGTTGTCATGAACAGGGAAATTAGCTATAGAGACCAAAACTGTTTCTTTGTAACAGGCTGTGAATGTGTTTATTTCTGCTGTGAAGTTTGACATTTTAATATGAAAGCTTTTTATTTCTGCTGTGAAGTTTGACATTTTAATATGAAAGCTTACAGAGACCGACTCATTCTGTAGCCAGGCTCAAGTGGCTGTTCAAAGACAGGATAAACATAAGGATATATATAGATAAAGGTATACACTTTCAGTCACTGTATGAAGCTATTTATGGTTTTGCACTTGTTTGTACTCGCAATAAATGACTCTCACTTCTGCACAGATGGACAACTGCTGGGAAATTTGAACAACGTCAAAAAGGTTTTGAATTAAAAACTTAAGCAAACAGGTGTCTGAGTAAAGTGAGGAAACAAAATATATTTATTTATCTTAAAAAAAGATATCCGGAGATCGCATCGAAAAAAGAAAATGACAAGACACTCACAAACTCCCACACTTCTACAGCCTGTGTTAGAAATATCCAGTTCTTTTATTAGAAGTTGGTACAAGCTTGTGTGCATACAAACTTGTAATCATCAAGAATGCCGCCAATGGCTCAGATGACTACAGTTGATTTTATTAACTGCATATTAGATCAGTTCATTTTTATCTTCTGAGTCAGGTTTGGGTGGTGTTAGAGTTAATTTGTTTGGTAACAACGGCAATGACGAATGATGAAGTGTTGCTCCTCTTTTATTGATTTCCATCAATGCCTGTGAAGCAAATAATTATTTAAATAATTAAAACTGGTGGCCATTACACAAACCTATAGAACTGACATCATCCTTATCCATCCCTGTTAGAGTATGACTCAAAAATTTTTTATCACCTAAGTTCCCACCAAGTGTAGTACAAGAAATACTCCTATGATGGAGTACTAAATGGCCTTACCTTGTTTGTGTGCGCCATTTAGTTTGAGGCACTGTAAGTTAACAAAATTGTTTTTTAGAAATATGCACCACGTGAGAACCAAATAAAATAAGGATTTTACACATGGCACTTCTAAAAGAAATTATGGAAAATTGGTTCTTTTGAATGAATCAAATTATGTACAACCAAGTTGGAATTGGGGTTGTACGGACTGCTGAGGGTCTTGGGCCACCGAGGCAGTTACTTACCTGTTGGTAATGCAGTAAGGCTCCTAAAAATAAAGTAATTTAGGGGGCTTGGAGAACAATGAAACTCTGCTGAGGAAGGAGCATTTGTGCCACAATGAATGGCTTCAGGAAACTCACATACAGACAGAGATGCCATTATTTATTCAGATCCAAACCATAGTATCTATTTGTCCAGCTGACAAAAGCGGGCCATTGATTTATTCATTCAACAGTATGTAAGCCCACCTGACTGCTGTGCTCATGCATGTCGATTAGCTCCCCCTAAATGTCTGTCACGCTAACATTGGCCATGCTGAGCGGTTGATGAAAATGCCTCTTTTTTCCCTTTCACTCCAATGTCACCTTGGCTGTCGCACCAACTTGAATTCGTTCGGCGCCGGAGTGAATTCTCAGGAGTGACAGCGGAGATTGCTAATCCGTCAGAATGATTTGGTGACAGGCGAAAGTGCTAATCCTCCCATGTTATTCAGTGCCAGTGAGGACTGGCTAATCCCTCGCTGAGGGTCTGATGTAAAAAGAGATGACGCAAACTAAACGGCCCTCTAGGAAAATGATAGGAGAAAGTTCAGACTTCCAGGACACACTGGCATTAACACAGCCAATATTGACTGCTGCTTTGTGTGCTTTGTCTTAAACATCTTTTGATTAAAAGCCAATTTTGTATTTGTGTGATGACTGATAGCAGAACGGACATGTTTTGTTTCTCAGGCGAATAGAAATCATGAATGTGCATGGACTACTGTGGGACTTTCAAGTTTTCTGAAAGCTGTTTAAGGGTTAAGTTTGTATCTTAGCAGCTGCTGCTGCTCACTGTCTAAATACAAAGTGATCTGAAACCCAACGTGAACATGTTGGCACAAAACGTCCACACAAGTTTAAAACATCTGTCTGAGAAACTGTCTGCTCCAGAGGTCCACCCAACATTCAGGCTTTCATCAGATTCTTGTTATTAATAATTGCTAACAGGAAAAATTACTTCCTAGCAATGTGGAGCTGAATACAGAGAAAATATCAGGTCCTAGGCTGACATAGTTTGTAAGTGGATGAGACTTTCCAGGGAATGAGCTGGGGTTAAGTTCTAAAAGAAAGAAATTAGGAATGAGAGAATATTATAATCACAAATCCTTTGGCAGCTAATAGGAAATGACTCATTCTCAAGCTAGGATTAATTATAGAGCTGTCAGAAGCATCTTGCCTTGGTTTCCGATATGTAACTACATAAAATGTTTACTATCAGTTGAAATAATTTCTTTTTTTTCAGAGAAATGCAGGGACTCAGTAGGAAGTAGCGTACAGAAAACAGAACTAAGATGTCCCCACGTACGATTTTTGAATCTGCAGATGGATTGTAAACTTGGTTTCAAATTGCAGGATAATCACCCAATTATTGGAACTCCGCAATTACAGTATTGTTAACTGTGTGAGACTCTCATTCACAGATAGGAGTAATGTTTTCTGACTGAATGAGGCCTGAAGGTGGGAGAGAATCAGCCCGAGAAATTTGACAATAAAGGCCTATAAATATTTGATTGTGCAATGTAGAGCGTTCAGGTGAAAAAGCACAATTCAAAGTTGAATATTTTGTGGAATAAGCTTGTTAACTTTCTTTCCAAAATTTAGATTAGAAGATTAATGCCGCTCTCTTGAGTCTGTTAGTAAAATATAAAGCCTGCAGCCGGTTAGCTTAGCATAAACCCTGAAAACAGGGGTAAACATAGCCTGGGTCTTGTCCAAGCTAACAAAATCCACCTACAGCCACCTCTAAATGTCAGTAATTATCACATCTCGTTTAATCCATGCAAAGACTGAAGCGTAAAAATAACTATTTGACTATAGGCGGGACTATTTCTTGGCTGGGAGCAGTGACTCTTGAGTATGATTGTCGGGAGAATCTCTCCGCGATGTCAAGACTCCCGAAACCACATACTAAAATAGTCCAGCACATGACCTTGTCAGATTGCTAAAAAAACAAACAAGATATAGATGTTAATTAACATGACTTTAGATTTTAAGGACTTAATAGGCTTTACTTTTGGACAGAACCAGGCTAATGATTTCCACTCTTAAATAGTAGAGCGGTATTGATGTACTCAAAACTCTGTATCAGTAAAAAGTATATTTAAACAAAATGTTGAGCTCTTCATTTAATTACTGTGGAAAATAATTACTGTCTTGGACATTGGAAACTGACAGTACCAATACCTGAATACAGAGAGCAAGTTGTTACTCCCTCTATTCATTAGTGCTACATTGGATTAAATTTGATTTTCAATATACCATCGGTGCTATAAAAGTTAATTGATAAAGGTTATAACATTATACTTGCCTGTTAACTTCATCTAATTGAATCCAGCTGACTTTTATCAAAACACAACAGCAGACACAATATGCAGTTAGTCATTTGTTTCACTGCTTAAAGTAAGTAAAAATGCCATATTTATGAGGTTGCTTGCTGTTTTCAAATGAGAGTACTTTCCATTGTTCCTGTGAAATCCAGAGAAGCGTCTGTTGAATCTTAAAATCAAGGACGGACTTTAATCAATACTTGCGATCAATATGGGCACCATATAATTGCAACAGGCCCCTACTAGGACAGTACAAATGCTTCCCCTGAGTTTTGTGGCATACATAAAAATGTTGACAACAAGACACCGTCTAACACTAGTGGGTTCCTTTTCCCCTTTTATTTTTAGACGTTAGGAATAGATGTAAGTTAAAACTTGACCTTTTTAAAGTGGCTATCCCTCTTTGCCGTTGTGGTCTGGCGTCATCTGATTTTGAAAGAGACAAAGTTTTGAAGGTAGTAGCCACAAGAGTTCCTTCACCCACCGAATAAAATCATGGGTTGATGCATTGTGTGGAGATTTTCTCCGGTGAAGTAAAAACTATGTGGGCTATTTTGGTGTTTTTAATATGGTTGTTAGGATTTCACACAAGCTAAGAAGATAATCCTAACCCCTACCACAGCTCCAATAAGCCTTGGATGGCACTCCTACAAACTGCTGAAACTTGGAACTAAACGATAAAGCAGTTTTGTAGCCCATTATGTGGAACTTGTTTGCAGAAGATAACACTATTACAACAGGGTGTAGGAAGAACTGGTGTAATATGCTAAGACAAATCTCATTTTGGTGAATGCGAAGGGGGCCTATGAGTCAGTGGTGGTATGCATATACCATGAAAAATGGATGAGTTCCACCTCCGGAGAGTAAAATTAGACTGAAACGTAATATGGCGAGTGTCCTTCAAGTAACACTCCGATT
Source organism: Larimichthys crocea (assembly GCF_000972845.2). NCBI lineage: Eukaryota > Metazoa > Chordata > Actinopteri > Sciaenidae > Larimichthys > Larimichthys crocea. The sequence continues at coordinate 16,398,868 of NC_040034.1, read as the reverse complement.
TATAAGCAACAACAAGAGACAGAGGGTGAGAAAAATCATCTGCTATTCTTCAAAACACTTGTAAAGATGAGTGCGGATACGTAACGCTAGTCGACACACCATGGAAAATCAGATTATTCCTTTTGCAGGAAACCTAAGCAGCCATTGAAATGAAGGAATATGGCGTCTTTTCAAGCGGTCATTTCACACAATATGATTACTGTGTGACTGTTCTCCAATGACAACGGGGCTAAGGTAGAATGCAAAGTAGCATGAAGGAAAATGTAGAATGTTGCATGAATATTTATAAACGTTTGTGCATGTTAACATTTTAACAAGCCATCATCAAGGGATGAGCGATGTAACTAGTTCATTAATTTATGACTTTTTCTTTGTTCCTTCAGCCTTCTGAAGAAGGGCATCTGTAGCAAAAGCCAGTTATTGATGAGTAACCACTAAGTCATTTAGACCTTTTCTTTTAACTTTGCAGTGTAATATCTTTGTTTAAATAAATCCAACTATAGGACATATTTTATTCAAATTACAAAACACAAAGCAGTTTTGAGTATTTCTACCTAGAATGGCCATATTTCATTGCGTGTGCGCCACGTCAGTGCGAGCAATGCGCGGCCATTACAGTCAATGTATCAAACCCCACCGGCTTCGCTGCGGTCCGTTTCAGAAGCGTCTTGCCAAGTGTCACTTAGGGAGGGGGTTGGGGCTTCGGGAAAGGACCCAAATGCAGGCAGGTGTGGATACACAAAAGCTAACTTTAATAACAAAACAAAACAGAGAGGGATGAACACAATGAACACAGGAGCAGGCAAATAATCGAAACGAAAGACTCAAAAAAACGGGAACCATGAAATACTGAAAAGTCGGAAGGCAGGGTCAAAAAACAGAAAAGATACAAAAAGTGGGAACCATGAAACACTAGGAAAAACGCTAGGGAGTCGGAGACAAAGGGGACATACTGAGGAACAAGAGTAATCCAGAAATAACAAAGACCAGGAGCAGGAACACGGGGACGAACACAGGCAAGATACAAACATACAGAGAACGGACAGACGAGGAAACACAGGAACTATATAGACATGCAGGACTAATCAGGGACAGGTGAAACAAATCAGTGGCAGGTGCAAAATCAAAAAAGGCAAGAAACAAGACGGGAAGTAGAGTAAGACAAGTCAGACAGGGTGGAACTACAAAATAAAACTCAAAACTGTAACACATGGTCCCCATGAAAGTTCATTCGACACTGGCTCTGACAGGGATTGAGAAAGTGAGATAATCCCCCTTCTTGGTCCTTTCTAGTGTTATAGTATAATCATAATAATAAACATAGAAATATAAAAATATAAAGCGTATTTTCAATTCACCATTAATGTTTGTGAAACTGACAATATTCCACATCTACACTGTTGATTTTTTCGACTTTGATATTCTGATAAATAAATTTTGTGATTATTGGCTATGAAAATTGTTAAGAAAAAAAAACTGCATGGGAAATTATTACTAGTCTCTCACCAAACGACTTTTCAAACGATTTCCCTCTCACAGGCAATTTTGGATTTCAGTATAAATCCTGTAAGTTTTGCTCAAGTTGCAGTACACTCCTGTCATCTCAATCGTTTGATGTAGGTGGTCGTAAAACTTAGTCCAAGCTGTCTGGATCTTTTTCTTGTCTTGACATTCCAATAAAATTAAACATATTTAATGTTATTGGAGGTTTTAAGTCTTGGCACATCCAAATAGTGACATTCAATTATGTGAACAGTGTCAACAACCAATAAGTGCACTTTCTCTAGCACCATAAGGAAGCAGGCAACTGGTGACACATTAGTACATCAGTGAACTTGAAGAGGATTGCGGGGAGGCTCAAGAATGTTAAGTTGTCTTGGACTGTAGAAAAAACTCAAGAGTTTCAGGCTCTCGTCTTTCTTTTCAAAGTCTTTTCAAAGTTTTCAAGGGTCGGCATTAAATGCAACTCAAGTCCCTGTGTCTTATGTAGTCCATGTATATGTTACAAACTAGAGCTCTAATTTGTACCTCAGCAACGAGCCCGAACCTTTTTTAACCTTTTTCTTGTCAGCAACAGCTGAAGGTAATTGCTTTTTGTCATCCAGACGCAGGTGTCTGCCACATAAATGTTCATTATGACTTCATTCAGACTTGACAGGCTTGTTAAGGAAAGAGCCGCACTGCTTGTGTGACGTTTGGTGCTCGATTTCTGTTCTCTCAAAGTCTTAGCGATGGCTTTTATAACACAGCATTTTCCTGCTGAAGCCTTAATTAACAATCATCTCGGGCATAAAATGATAACAGATAAAACCTACTTTAATTGACTGGTTAGGGCTGAGAGAGTAGCTGTAAAGACAACACTATAATATTATCACCTTATAAATCGGTGCTCATTTACACAAAGAGCGCTGCAATATTAGCATTCATCAGCCGTCATTGCATCTGCTTGTAAAGTTGCAGTAGTACGACACAACTGTCCGTATTCTCTCTCCCTCTCTGCTGCGAATTGGCATCCGTTCTGTTCACAGAAGATATAAAACTACAACACTGCAGTCTTCTTTAGTGACAAAACACTCACAAGAATTATTGTTATTATTATTATTATTCAGGGCCGCAGATACCCGGACAACGTCCATGCTCAGCCCCTGCCGTCACTCTAGAGCTCCCCCGGGCTGTCTGTCGTAAAACAGCAGTTTATTGTTTCGTTTTATGGCCTGCAACTTTACTGTTTTGATTCAGTTTCATCTTTCTCTCTCTCCAGCTTTGTTTAGGAAGTAGTTTCCAGCAAAAAAACTACAAAAAAACTTTCAAAACCTGCTGGACACTACCTGCCCAGCCCCAAATGTTAGATGTTAGCGACTAGACAAAAACTGAGTTAAAAAGAGGTACTGCTGGACTAAACCTGATCCTGCATCAGCAGACTTTTCTTCAAATTTGCAATTTATGAAGTCACTTTGTGTTGTTAGTCGTTAACTATAATTGCCATTGTATTCTGGTTGTTGGTTGATGTTTTAAATTATGTAGGCCTAGTTATAATGGTAGCAATTATCTGATATGACACCCATTTTAGTTTGAGGCGTTAGAGGCTCAGTCAAATCCTTCTCCACTTCTTGTAATCTTCACATGGAAGAAAAAACATGAGGGTTACACATATATACATATTTATTTGGATGGAGAAGAATATATAATCTAGTATATAATGCAGATCTGTCTGTCTCTTTGCCACAGTTAACAGTGAGACCCCAGTCAGAAGTGTAGTTAACACACTTCATTAATAAACCACAGAGCTGAAGAATAACATTATGCTTCACGATCAAAGGCGGTCTTCGTCCACATCTCTCTGTCTCTGCTGAGAGTCTGTCTCTGTTCTGTCCACTGAAGATGTAGAAATAACACTGCCCTCCTCTTTAGTAACCCACCGCTCACTATTCACTATACATTTCTGAGGACATTCAAAGGTTTATTACAAATATATATAGTTACCATTATTATTTTATCTCTCTCTCTCTGTCTATCTTCCCCCACTCTCCTTCTAAAACTCAACATGATCCAGGTTTTGCACAAGGTTTCTGCCTCTTAAAGGTTTTTTCTTTGCCACTATTGCCAAGTGTTTCTTTATGGTCAGAATTGTTGGGTCTCTGTTCATTATTAAGAGTTTGGTCTTAACCTGCTCCATGTGGAAAGTGTTAGGGAGATAACCCATAGATAGAAATTCAAACATGCAGTAGCAGCATGAGACACAGTACACCATACATTAAAATGAACCGATATGATAAATTTAAACAAACCTGTGTTAAGTAATCAAACATTTGCAGGGAAATTAAACCTGTATATAAAACTATACTATATAAAAAGTAAAAAACAGAAACAATGTTTCTATAGAAATAAGAAATAGAACTACAAATAGAGCTGAAAAAAATATGTGCAATCAAGCTATAGTCAAAGAATATTAAAGAATTAGTACACAATTTAATTGAATGTAGCATTGCCATTATATTTATGTAACAAGGAGCTGATCTGAGAGAGGCTTAAATTTGGATTTCAAAGTTTTATTGTGACATAATTCAGCTGGTGGAGCTCACATTATTCATGTCCACACTACAGCACGGATCCTCTCTTCCAGTGTTCGTGCTCTTTGTTTTTATTTCTGAAGGCTGTAGCTTAGAAGCACTATGCCGTCCCTCCCTCTGTCTATCAGTATGAGTAAACACTGACTAAGTATTAACTGGACTTTTCTAAATCCAGAGACTGCAGGGTAAAACAACATCCCTTGTGAGCCCACAGCACAGCAGACGTACAACAAGCCACATGGCGGAAGACAGGATACGCTGGTGATGGCTCAACAAGGCAACGCTTCAGAGGAAACATGGCCAGTGGTGCAGAAAGGAGCTGTTTAATTGGCAGACTTTGAATGCACAAGCACTAATTAGCCGAGAAGAACACGGTTCAACTTCCGAATCCCAACAGCATCCTGAAAACTCTGCTGACATTTTGCACTCTGCGGGGTGGTCAGTGGGTGTGCAGAGTGCCACAATTCCCAGAATAGAAAATGCATTTGGCTTGTTAGTATTTGTGGCGAATACACAGTGAATTATCAGCAAACTGAGCTTGGGCTACACTGGCAGTACAAAGTATTAGAGATGCTTCCCGGGTGCTTTTACACAATCCACATCTCATTTGTCTCAAAGCTTTTAAGTCCTGCACCTCCCTTCTATTTACATCTCCATTGTATGGATGTAAAACGGGGCAATCAACAGGGATTTTGTGTTGTTCTATCAAGCGACTTGATGAATAAAATACATGCAGGTTTCCTTCATTTGCCACTAATTCAGTACATTGCGACAAGGTCCCTCTTTGAATCATCATCAGCTCTATGTAAAACAAAGCCGGTGTGTTGTGAGAAGCAGTTTGCAAGCACTTGTGTTTGTGCATCAACACGAAGACGCAAAAACCATGATGGGTTCAACAATATGTCGCTTCGGGTCAATTATCATGCAGAGTGTGTTATGTTATATGCTCACACTGCAGCAATAATCGCCTACATGTGAACTCTCTCATGTGAAATAATTCCATTATTCATGCCACTATTATATCTGGAAATAAGCAAAGCAGAACAGTCAGGCCTATATTTAATATTTCATGGGAAAACAATAGGATGAATGAATTTTTTTCACTTTTTACGACTCCAGTGATCCAAAGTGACAAATGGAAACTTAAAAGAAATGCACGTTTTTTTTAAATGAGCAAACAAGTATAAAATGTGAGTTTCTTTGCAGAGGTTGTAATGGGAGTAAACCTGAATGAGATTTATGTTGAGGAAAATAATAATGGCTTCTTTCCAAAGAGCTGGGTGCAAAATAATTACAGCCATGCAAATTAATTCAAAGCCTCATGTTTGCAAGGCTGTGGGACGAGAAAAGAGGATTCATAGTTGAGATTATTACCCACTGTCACCATAAAAACCACACATATTGGGGTAACTGTGCTTGGTACTTCTCGCAAAGATAAAACACAATGCATTGATTTAATAGACACCTAAAGGCAAAAAGAAAAGTGTCTGGCACACATTCTGCCAATAAAATTCATCATTAATTCAAACATAATTCTGTGCCGCTCAATACTGTAATTTAGAGTCATTTTAAAAATTCATTGGTACAGTCCAATTAAGTCCTTCTCGACCTGAAATGCATTTGCTCCGCTCCTGTCAAAGGCTGCACATTTGGGAAGTGGTGTGATAATGAACAGGGATTTAATGCTGCTCATCTTGACAGATAGGCCCGTAGATTAAAATCAACATGTGGACCGAGCGTTGCTCGAGTATTACGACGATCTCCTGGAAGAGCTGTAATCAGTTTCTCAAGCGTTACTCGGTTAAAATCACATTAGAAATCACAGTCAACTCAAGCAAACAAGGGTTTCATCTAATCTCATGAGCGTTGCTTTCCTCTTTTCTTCATGTGTTTCTGCTTCATCTTATACTCGGCTCTCGTTATTTCCCCCCTCTCTTCTCTCTTTCGCTTTGGCTCTCATAGTGACTCATGCATCACCCTACAGCTCCTTTTCGGCTGTCAGATTTTCTACACTTTCACTGACTCTAATCCAATTCAGAACCAAATCCCAAAATGCTCAACCCTGTAGGCTGCCCTTCTCAATGACCCCCCCGCCCCCCCAGCATTACCATTTACCCAGAATTCTGTGAGATCTTGTATGTATTAAATCCTGCACATGACACGGTTGAGTCCAAGTGTTTCTAAAAATATGGCTAGGCTCAAAGGGAGTCAAGAAATGGCCACATACAGTACTGTATGTGTGCCTTGTAGGTCAGCTTGGGTCAGGCTATTTGCTGTACACAAATAGGCCACTGAGAGTATAGAGTCATATGCCAGTCATATGCCCTCATAACACATCACTGACATATGTCTGCCATAGATATCTTAAAGCCTGTAACCTCCTGATTTGAACGAGTATTATTAATTCCTTGATGACTTCAAATGTAATTAAATTACATTATAAAGTCCACACTGCAACATTATTTGGAGTTCTTAAATCCCATATTCACTCTATTTTCTGTCCTCCATTATGCTCACCAGCTAACATTAGTCTCTAGCTTTTCTGGGTAGGTAGTGTACGATGTTCATCATTAGCTGAAAACAGCTGTGACTGAATATAGTGAGAAGGAGCCAAAAGAGGAAAGCTTTGGTACATCCAACAAAAACAACAAGCTGAAAGACGCTAAAATGCTCCATAGAATGGCAAGCCCTTTTAAATCAGTAAGGGCTGACTAGCGATTTAGTTTTCACAAGATGAAATTACACTTTGCTATAATATAAATATTTAATTTAATGATTGTCAGTATTTCATGTTTTTTATATATTTTATATATCTGTAATGTAAGTTAAATCGATATCTCTAAAATAGTTTGAATATAAGTCAACTCAATTAAGATACAGATATCAAAAATTTAACATTTCTAGTTGTAAGAAATTATTGTTGATATCAAGAATTTACATTTTGACTAGTGAGAAATTCATTTTTAATTAGTCTAAATTTCATGAGGGTGTTAAATGTTAAAAGGGCTTGCCATACTTTAGTGCTGAGGGGAACTATAGAGCAGTAATTATCTGTGGATTTATCACTACAAACGACACCATCCGTTTATCATTACATTTATTACCTACTTTGTGAATATATAAATATACCGGCGCAGCTTTAAAAGGTCATAAATGTTTAAATACGTGTAAATGTGGACTTTATGTTATGTGTTCCTTAAATTTAGGAGTCCATATCCCATGAACCCAGCAGCTTCCTGTTTTTACTCTTTAACATGTTGGAAGTGATTTTGTCTCCCATCTGCGATTCACTCCTTCTGCCATCTGCCTTTGCTCGAAAATTTTTGCTGGAAAAATGAAGGGCCTCATGAAGACAAGCTTCTAAATCTCCAGCTAATTCTGAACAGGAGCAGCATGATACAAAAGAAAACAGAAGCCATGACGTCACTTATCCCTACTATACTTTTATTCCTTCGTATGTTTGAAAAAGAGATTTTTTGTGATGCTAAAGTTTGAGGATTGTGACTGCCATCGTAAAACCATAGTTTTTCTCCTGGTTTCTCTATAATTTTGTATTCTTTGTAACCTCGTTCTGCCACATAAACAGATACTTCAAGGCTTACATAATGTTGTATTATATTGCATACTGTCAACCCTTGTAAACTCTCCATTCAGTCATTCTGTGATGGGAGAAACATGTCTTCAAGGCAAAAGAACCTGAAAACAAAAAAAAAAAACAGTTGGAGGACAGGGTGCTCCATATGCCAGATATGGATTGGGACATCAAACAGACTGCTGGTCTTGAGCAGAATCAAAGCTACATCATTTTTCAAGGTTATGCACTTGCACAAGTGCTGAAATTGTATTTTAATTCAAGGACATGATTATAGTCTTTGGGGAATCATCTTTATTTAAACACTCAGCTCTATGAAACTTGGATCTGCACATATTTTGATTCATTTACTGTAAATGTGTAATTTATTTTTTATTTTTTAGGTGGTTTACAGCTTTAAAAAAATTCTCTTTAAAATCTAATAATTCACAGTTTAGGATTTAGCCCTGTCAGAAAAGCTGAACTTGTTTTTTTCTTTTAAGGTTCAACTCTGGTGAAAGCTTTAGAAAAAAAAAAAAGGTCCAGCCTAATAATACCCATTCTATCATAAGATGTTTCTCACATAAGGCTGCTGTGTTTACGTGCACGCATTAACTCTCTGAGCAGAGCCGCGGCAAGATGTGCGTGCTGCCTGACACACAACTCTCCGACAGATCACCACACCAGTTCCCTCACTGCAGCAACAGACAACTGGACTGTAATTATTAAACAGAGAGGCAGGGAGGAACAGAGGCAGACGGGTAAAGGCAGACTGATAAATACACAAAGACAGAAGCGGGCTTGTGGACGGATAATAAGGTAGACTGACAGAGATAGTTACTAGAGCACCAGATGGATGGGCAACAAGACAGGTCGACAAATAGCAAAGCGTCCAGAATGACAGATTGGAAACACCTTAAACTAGGCTTCGCTATACCAATGAAACTGAATTTCCAGGAATGTATTCAATTTGTGTGTTCTCTAAATGCGAGGACTAAAGGAATATGAAAAAAAATGTCACCCTCCTTACTCTATTTCTTGCTTCTTCTTTTTTTTTTTTTCATTAATTTGATTGGCAGACTACACAGAGCGGATGGGAGTAAGGGTTTGTAGTTGCTGTGGCAACGGCCTGCTCTTTGTTAAAGGCTACATTCCTGGCATCTGATGTTCCTGCGCTGCGATCGATAAAAACCCCAGCCTGCAGGGACTGGTGAACGGACTGGGGCTTTTTGCCAGGCCAGGGGAGAGAAAAGGAGTTAGTCGGAAGATGTGTGAACAGGAGCACAGCGAGATAAAACAGCGATAGAAAGAAGAAGAGGGAAAGAGGAGAGGTATGGAGATGTGAGCAGTGCAGCTGCTGAGCCAGGCGGAGGGGTGAGTGCTGTGGGAAAGAGAGAGAGAGAGAAAAAAAAAGAGTGTGTGTGTGTGCTCTGGCATCTTCTGCCTCATCGCAGCTATTTTCTGAATGCCACTCACTTCACTATCAAAGTAAGGTATGTGTCTGTCTGTGTGCTCATCATCTGCTTACCTTGGCAGGATTTTGCTTTGCTGTGACTGACAAGAGCACTGCAAGCAGTCAAAAAGCTTTCTTAAAGGCACCTTTTCTTATTTCAAGCATTTTTTTCTTTGCCATTATGATAGCGCATTCAAATTTCCGCCGGTCATAGATGTATCTTACATTTCGCACACCTAATTGGCAAAGATAGCCATGAGCTGAATGCAGATACTACTTGTAATGAGGCAATTACGGTCAGCTACTCTTGTCTACTTACCCATCTGTCAATTCAACAACCTGTGGCTGCTAGAAGGTGTTTTTTTTATTCTTCTGTCAAGGTCTGTGCCTTTCCTAGCTGCGAAGTGAAGAGGTACGGCTCTCAGAGAACATAATGTTTTACAGTTGAACTCTGCGTCCTTCCTCTCGTTACACTGTTGTTATCTTCTCTTCCCGTAAACCTCCCCTGTGGTTTGAATGGGAAATGAACAAAACAGAAAACAACACTATCAAACCAAATCACAAAAAAACAATGCAAATTTCACTGATATTTTTTTACAATCTAAAAAAAAAAAAAAAGTTACTCTCCCCATTGTATTTATTATAAAGTGCACTTACCCTGTTAGAAAGTGGTCATGCCAGCGTGCTTCTTATTATCATGAGCTGTGAGAGTGCCTTCGGTAATTTTCCTCTGTCATACTGTATAAACCTGGATTTGGCATGCAAGTAACGTGCATACATTAAAGTGGCTTCTTTATAAGATAAAAATTTACTGATGGCTTTGGAAAAGCCGGGTCATTTCAGGACCAAAGGTAACACAGCAGAATACAAAGTACAGAATGTAAAGAAGCAGTAGTTTAGCAGTAACTGGCAGTAAACCGAAATCAACAGAGCAATAAAGCAATGAAGCAAACAGAAACTGATTATTAAATATGAGATGCGTCCTTTATAAAACTGCCATGTGTTTTAAACAGTTTGTATAGAAACTCAATGTATTCAGTGCAAAATGAAACAATGCGCCAGTGAGATGACTCAGTATGTTCATGACTTATTAAGCGGCCGTATACATTTGTTTACATTCATCCAACTGGGGTTATGTGTGGCTGGCAAACACTGCTGCATTTTAAAAAGCAAACACGAGCTATCGTATCATTTCATATTTAGCTGTGTCCCATTTGTATTTTACTTTGAACACGTGCCACATAGTCCACTCAACACCCCACACACCCTCAGACACGCACATAGACACATCATTATCGCAGATGCAGAAGACAGAGTCACACACATGCAGCAACAACACATCCACATGGGCATTTAGCCTCTCTGCACTCTAACGAGGGTCATTTCTCGCCATTGGGCTGAGAAATCTTCCATCCTCATGAACCGTCTCCAGTTAGCCTGCAACCTTTTGTGCTAACAGTGATGAACGTTCACATTTTTCTGCTGCTGATATTCCTCTTGCCTGTGTCTTGCCCCCACTGTGAGTTTAATTCCATTATATCCACCTTGCCAGGAAAAGGGACAGTTCATTAAGGGAAGAAAAGACTTGGCAGTTAAAGGAGACATAAAGTGTAAGAGGTTGAAAATGTAAAAAGGCGGGGGGCAAAGAGGTGAAAACCGAGTTGCATTGACTGAATGTGTATGTAGTTGAGTATTCTAATACATTTCTTGTTTGTGTTTTGTGTCTTTCAGGACTTGTTCGTGATGGTGCTCTGTATGGACAAGAAGCTGTGCCATAACAGAGGGCAACGTGGGTAAAAGAGACATGCGACACCCAGCCCTGCTCCACTGCCACCTCTTCCTGGGCGGGGCCCTGCTGCTTCTCCTGGTCAGCCCGGCCCTGAGCTGCCCCGCCCGATGTGAGTGCTCTGCCCAAAGCAAGTCAGTTAGTTGCCACCGCAAGCGCCTACCCACCATCCCTGAAGGCATCCCCATTGAGACGCGTGTCCTGGACCTTAGTAAGAACAAGCTACGCATCATCACGCCAGACAACTTCTCTTCATTCCAGCAGCTGGAGGACCTGGACCTTAGCGACAATCTCATCAGTGTGGTAGAGCCAGGCTCGTTTCGTTCACAGCTTGCTCTACGCTCGCTCAACTTTCGCAGTAACTTGCTTCAGCTGGTTCCTGCCGGCGTGCTGTCAGGCCTTACCAATCTCACTCGCCTCGACCTCAGCCACAACCGACTGGTGGTTCTCCTGGACCATGCCTTCCAAGATCTGCGTAGGTTGACATCCCTAGAGGTGGGTGACAACGAACTGGTATTCATCTCTCAGCGGGCCTTTACAGGATTACTTGGACTGCAAAGTCTGACCCTAGAACGTTCCAATCTGACTGTGGTTCCTACTGATGCTCTGGGACATCTGCACAGCCTGGTTGAACTACGCATGCGCTACTTAAGCATTGGTTTTCTAAAGCCTTTCTCCTTTAAGAGGTTATCGCGTCTCCGCCGACTAGAAATTGATTACTGGCCCTGGCTGGACACACTGCCTCCCCTCTCACTGCATGGCCTCAACCTCACAACATTATTCATAACCAACACTAACCTGTCTGCCTTCCCCGGCGCAGCATTGCGCAATCTGGCCTACCTCACACATCTTAACCTGTCCTATTGCCGCATCCAGCACATCCATCAGGGAGACCTAGGCCAGCTCCCACATCTGCTGGAGCTTCGCCTCGAAGGGGCTCAACTGGTTTCTATCGAGCCCTTTGCATTTGCAGGCCTCAAATCTTTGCAACTACTGGATGTGTCACAGAACCGCCTGGACTCTCTGGAGAGGGGAGTGTTTGCATCACCAGACAGCCTCCAGAGGCTTTGTCTGGGTGGAAATCCATTAGTGTGTGACTGCAGATTGCTTTGGCTGCTCAATAGCCACAAACCCCCTTCTCTGCAGGTTCTGGATGTCCAGCCTGAATGCAGCGCCCCTGAGCACCTCCTGGGCAAAACTCTCCGTGATCTCAAGGAGCCTTTGGTCTCTAGGTACATGACCTGCACCAAACCACGGATTGGACCCAACACGACCCAGCTGCTGATGGCTGATGAGGGTCAACCCGCCCATCTGAGCTGCATGGCAGAGGGAGCACCTCGACCCTCAGTTGTCTGGATTACACCTCACAGACGCTACATCACAGCCAAGAGCAGCGGTAGAGTGGAAGTCCAACCAGATGGTACCCTGGAGATCAAGGCAGCAGAGCTGCATGACAGCGGGGTGTATTTGTGTATTGCGAGTAACCCTGCTGGCAACGCTAGCCTGTCAGCCTCTTTAGCTGTGAAGAGTCTGGGCATTGGGGACAGATCTCACTACATCAACAGGAGCTCAAACTATCTGACAGACTCTAACAGCACATGGGGGAATGGGACAGTATTGTACAACATGACAGTCCCTATTGACATTAAGACTATCATTATTTCTACAGCTATGGGCTGCCTGTCTTTCCTAGGTGTGGTCATCTTCTGCTTCCTGCTTTTGTTCGCCTGGAGCCGAGGGAAAGGACGCCATAAGAGCAACTTTGATATCGAGTATGTCCCTCGCAAATCCAACGGAGCAGCAGCAGAAGTGACGGAAACAAGCGGCCCACGACGGGTCAACATGAAAATGATTTGAAAACTGACACATATGACAGTCAAAACAAGAAAAATGTCCACATATCAACTGGAAAAAAAAAAGGTTTTTTTTTTTCTATGACACAGTGGATTTGTGACCAACGAAAGTGATGTACTATTATAGTGGGTGTCAATATGACGGTGATCTAGTGATAAAGTGGGCATGTGAATATAAAAGTGAAACCGTGGACGTGTTTATATGAAATAATGTTCTCATACAGTACATTGAATATAATACTATAACCAACATATCAATATGGGAGTGATATAGTGCTGCACTAGGCATGTGTTTCAGTGGTGATGTGATGAGTAATGATGTTTTCGACCCACCGTGACATCAATGTGATGGAGGGAGCCGGTGGGAGTGAAAGGGAACATCTTCGCGTGGCAGTAGAGCTATCATCGCTGCGACATGTATGTCAGGACTAAATTGTCTATTACCCATATTAGCTGCAGTATGAAAGGTGTGTTCATGTGTGCGTGTATGTGTGAGTGCATTGGTGTGCGCATGTCGCATTTGTGCATTTCTTTGTGCATGTGCACGCATTGCCTTTCTTGTTGGACAGAACAATTAAAATTAATGATAGGGTCCAAAGCAGTTCTCCAGGCCTTTGTTCTTGTTGGGTCATTGTAACGACAGTATTGTCACTGTTGAGTGAAACAGAGGATTATCTATGTTTGTATGCAAAATCACAGTTATTATATTCAAGAGAAATGCTGCATACATTTTCAAATAGTCATTGTCCCCTAAAATTGGAATGACTCCAATATTAGATGGGGGATTTTTGTAAACTCAAGGAAATGTTTAACACACACATAGTAGTTACAATGTGTGGTCTGAGCTTTTTCTTTACCATCAAGCTCACTTTCCAGAAAAACTAGACACTTCTCCTGAGAAATAGCAGTGGTCAGTGGTGTTATTACTCTGGAAAAACTCTTAGCTATAGAAATGGCATGTTAAACCCATTTTATAACATAATAAATCATGGACAGATTTTCCTGCCAGACAAATCCCTTGATATAATATAAAAGGTTGGTGGCCAGACACAATGGCAAAGATTTACTGGCCGGTGTCATCTTTGGGGCAAGACAAAGTTGAGCTTCACAGATTTATGGGTTGAATTTCCCCCCTCTCTCATTTTTCTTTGATCGCACCACTTCAAGCTAGTGTGTTTGGATTCTTTCCTTGGGGTACTGGTTATTTAATGGATGGCAATTTGAAAGTTGTAGTGGACTCTTGTATTGTTCAGTTTTTTTGTTGATAATGTTTTAAATGTTTAGAAAAAAAAAAAAGGTAAAACAATTAAGGGCAATTCTTTGTAATGCAGGGACGTGGGTGTTAACTTGTGTGATCCTGTTGTGATAAAAATGTTCAAGGTTGTAAAATTGTTTTCATATGACAAATTTATGGGTATATTTTCAAAAGGAAATAAATCTTAATCATACCCCTAAAATTGGACTTCCAGCAGTTTAAATTTTGTTTACTGACTTGATGTTAACATATTTCCTTTGTAATCATTTCCTATTAATTATTTTGTCTAAATTATAATAACTAACATTTAAAAATATTCCCATAACTCCCATGTTATTTTCCTGTCACTCAGTATTAATCTGAAGTCGTAACTTTATTCAACTTGTTTTCCTATTCATGTCATACAGTGTGTTGTAACTACAAGAGAAATAAGACTGATGTAAAACTGTATCTTCTTTGCATTTTTCAAGCTATCTGGAAAGCTTAGTCTGTGTTTCCTGACAAGTAGGTGTCTACCAATTAGCTGTGACAGGTGTTAATGCATTCGTCAAGCTTTATCACTTTAGTCATTACACACTCACATCAGGAACGGCATACAGTACCCTTCATGACAGATAACGTACAGTGGCACAACAGTAAAAACACAGCGCTTGGGCATTATTGACTGATGCCTTTAAAGTAGCCATTTAATCAGAATTACTGACTGACTTTCAGCCACTGTCGGGACTGCAATGTTGGCTGGATGGTCAATTAGTCCATCGCTTTGGTTTAGATGGTTAAATATGATATAAATATTGACAGTGAATATAAAATAAATTGGACTTGGGTGAACTGTTTTCCCTTACTACAACCATAATCTTGAATGAATGGCAACAACTTTGATGGTCCCTTAACTCAACAGTTTAAAATTTGAAATTCTTAGGTTTGGCTAAATGTTTGCAAAAATATGACTCAGGCCTCATCAGCCTCAACGGTACTTTGTGTTTTGTGCTAATTAGCAAACCCAAACACACTAAAATAGTGTACATGGCACCTGCTTATATATACACATGCTTAACATTGTGAACCTTTGGCATTGTGTGCACCACTGTGCCTAAATAACAGGGCAGGTGTCTGCTCATTCCTGTCCATTTCCTTTCCATTCCAATGGAAGCTGCTCAGTGGCACATGAAGCCAAAATGTTTAATTTTCATAAAATTACCTGGATCTTCCACTCATGCTTCTGTATCATGTAGCCCATAGAGCTTTTATTGTACCAAATGGATGAAAAAAACTTTATCCACGCTTTAGCCAAACTGTTTTCACAATATAGGCTCATGGGAAAAAGTATTTTTTACCAGTAAATCACGTGACATTGCCATTGTTGTCATCACACAGTTTTGTTTTTTAAGCCTAACCTCTCCTGTTTGGAAAGCACAGTCCTTTAGTTTGGCTGTACTGCCAAATTCTGGATTGTGTATTCACAATCCATGCACATATTCAAGCTGCTGGAGATTGCACACTCTGGCATCTGATTCCACATCCATGTGGTCCAGATGGAAACTGATTGGAAAACTGCAACTCCATGCAGCTTTTTGCTGTCCACGCTGATCAGAAAATATCAAATCTGGGACACATGAAGGAAAAACATCAGAACTAGGACACTTTGAGTTGCAGTAAGTATGGCCTATAGCCTAAATAGCAAAACATACTACATTACATGACCTGACACCTTTTTGAGAAAGTTAAGGAACCTGTGTGACCTACCTGTGGTCGTATATTTTCTTCTTCACTGAAGGAGTTCTTAACAGCTGCCTTCTTCACCTGACAATCAGATAAAAAAGAAATGCTAATTTGGCATCCTGCTCTCACTGAAAGCGTCTTTTTCAGACAGCAATTGATGCTATCATGCTAAAGACTTTATGTCTTTTGTGTGAAAGCTCACAGGGAATATTCAGGCTGCTGCTGAGGCAAGACAAGATCAAAGTCTCTGCAATAGGCTTTTATTATTTCTGGTGCAGTTTCCATTTTACAGAGAGAGGGCTGTAAACAATTGAGCGGAAATGAATGAATCTAGTTTCCATACATTGTATGATAAAAGATAAAAGATTTCCGAAACAGTTCTTTAATGATTTGAGCTTATAACAAGCTGTTAGCAGTGTGTAATTTATATTAAAATGTGAAAGATTACCCCGCTGAGTGATCTGGCAAAGAAACACCATGTTAATAGCTTCATTTTATGCCCGTGATTAAAACCTCAACCATTATCTATTGTAGTAAATATATGATGCCAGCCCTATAAGTGACTTAAGGGGTATTTGGTGGCACTTAAGTGGTTCATGCTCAAGACTCCTAAATGAATAATTTCACACATCATAAAGGATTTTCATAAAGAACCTGTCATAACCTCGCAGCCTCATTATAAAGTGTGAATCAAATTGAATCAGACTTCATAAGCCAGAGTGCTGCACTGGTGTGAATTTAGCTTGTTATTATAGAGAGATCCACAGATGGTTGGGGCATCTTAACGTGGGATCTTTGACCTGACCTGTAACAGAAATTAAAATAATGTATCCCATGTTTTGCAGTTAGGGCTGTAAGTTCATCCTCCCTCTAGAGATCGTCTTCCACAGACAACTTTACTTCAGTATTTTTTACCCCACAAAAAGTGAGCTGATGGAAACAGACTGATGATATGCTGCCCTCAGGTTCCTGTTTGATATTCCAGAACCACCACAAATAGACAATACAACTAAGGGGGTATCTAAATTTGGTTTTTTTTTTTGATAAACAAGCACACGAGATCTTTTAAAGGACAGAACTAGCAGAAACAGAATATAGTATTCATAACTAAGTTTTAATTAGTGAAACTAAGAATTGTTCAGCTTTTATTGGCTCTAAATGAACTCCCCATATCTACTGTGCAAAGTCTTTGCAGCCCACCACGTTGCACTACAGTACAGTAGCCCAGAATGGACAAACCAAAAACTAGAAAGGGATGAGTGATGGCAGGGGTATTCAGATTGTTTCTGCAAACTCAACATTAGACGCCAATGAATTCTATGTCCTGGACCTTTAAAGGTCCCGAAAACATTTTTTCACTCAGCTTCTTACAGTATAATTAGCAATTGGGTACTATAAGAACAGACTGGTCACTGGTTTGAAGTGTCTACGTGGAGTATTGTATTTATCAATGGTCAGTTCAGTTAGTAGAGAAAAGGTGCACAGAAGTCCAACATGTCTTCTGTTGAAAGATTTATTGAAGCTTGGCCAAGGAGAACCAGAGGCTTTAACAATACACTTCACATGATGCCACCCCAATTCTGATGAAGCTGTTATCTCTGACTCATCAAAATACCCTCATCACAGTGAGACAACTACTCTATGCCCATACTGCAAATGGTCATAACCAGTTAATTTGCCAAATTGTCATTAGTCAACAAACAAGGACATATGTTAACGCTTAGTGCTCCAGCATTGTTATCTGACTCTGTAGAGGCTTCTACATTATGTACACATCTGTTCTGAAACAGCTCTATCCTCTGATCTGCCTTGTATCTCAAGAAGAGAAGTCAGGGTTTGTATTACAGTCTAGACTTATGCTTAACCCTATGTGGTATGCTAGAATATAAAATTTCCCTCACTTCACAGGTGGGGTATGGTTGGAAAAGGTGATGTCATGTACTCTGTGCATCACTCAGGATTCACTTTTATCAAATGCTATTACAGCCCTGATGCTTCTGAGTGTGACAGCTGACAAATTATACCCACAGATGTTTTAACTTTTGATTGTTGTCATTTATTTTCTCATATTTTATTTCAGGGTTAGATAATTTACCACCGGGCCTGTTAGAACTTTTTAGAACTATTAATCTCCTTATTATATCCTTGTAACCAAACCTGTTAAGATCTTTTCCCAAACTGCACTTGTCTTACTTGTGTTACCAATCATTATCTCTGCTACATTTCACTGTCTGGTTGTTCCAGACGTCTGTGCAGTTTTGATGCTTGCCTCATAGTTACCTGAATCAATAAAAAATATTGGAGTTTGCCGCAGTGGCTCGTCCTAGTGCCCTGGGGCTCGCTGATAATGTACAGACGATAATGAAAGGTCAGTCGCTAACCGAGCTGTCCTGCAGAAATGGCAGGTTCATGCCACACAGGACCCCAGCAGGCCCTCAGTATTAAAGGAGCTTTAAAAGTGTAATGTTATAGCCTGTTGGGTTTGATGGTGCTATATTAGAAGCTGCTGCTCTGTGCCATGTTGTTGAACTAATTCTCCTCAGATCATCAACAAAGGAGTACAACCTTTTTACAGTACATTACTGTAGATACGTTGAATACATAAATCACTCTTCTCATCACTGTTAACAAAAGCTACAAGAGATTAAAAAGGCTGCTCCAGTTATTGACCTATAGCTTCACATACAACTAAGAAATAAAAAGTAAGTAAAGACTTTTTGAAACTTACTTCATTCACAGTTTTCAATGCCATATGTTAAAAAATGGTCCATATTCAGACCAGAAGTAATCATACACTTAATGGTGTAAAAACTTAGACAAGCGAAACAGATGGAGCTCCAGATTTATAATTGTGTTGACAGTTCCTGAAGTTGCATATGGCATATTTCGCAGTGTTGGGAATATCTTCATCTGAAGCATCCACAGTTATATATCTGCAGCACTAAACAGATGGGAGTAAGTATCCAATAATTATATGAAGAAATTGGAAACATTCAGGCTTTATGTGACTTTTGAAAGAAGACATTCCTTTTATAAATGAAAAGCAATATAACACACACTGGCTCAGTTGAATACACTCAAGGACTTTGCTAGTACAGCTATTTGGTCTGGTGTGACCATTAACTTGATGCCTGTGGTTGGATAATTTTAGCTAACTTCACGGAGATAGTGCTGTATAACTCAGTCTTTTTGCTCACTTTTGACTTTTTCCTACTTGTGTGAGCAAGTCTGTTCAATCTGAATCTAAAGTGAATGTCAGCCATGCGTTTTTCAAAGAACCCATGTACCGACTGTACAGACATCAGCTGTAAGCTAGCTAGCGGTTCCTATGGTTATCAAGAAAAAGAATCATCTTTGCATTAAGCACATATTTTTGTTAAAAGTGAATTAATGTGCATTTCCATTCACTGCAGTTGATGTGCAAATATAGGAGCTGGCGGCATTAACATAAACAGCTGCTCCAGTCGAGTGCCATAAAACCATTCCAGAAGAGAGTGCAACAAGATGAAGTCATCAAAGAGTTTCAGTTAAACCTCAGACAGTGGAAAACTATGTAGAAAAGATAAATGTAGAAAAGATGGTGGAACTTGAGGGAACAATTGTAGATTGGCAGCTTGAGGTAGTAGTAGTAGCTTAGTTCCTGGTTCAAGTTCAACATGGATCTAGATTGTGGATCGGGCACTGCTGAGGTGCCTAAGGGTACCGTGCTTTCATTTTCTCATAGACACCAGTGTTATGATTGACATATATTGCTTTATTAATGAAGTAAAAAAAAATATTTGTGGTTCCAACTCACCCCCTCCAAAATTTAATGGGGTTTTTCCTTGGCCCATGTTACACCCTTCCACCAAGTTTCATGAAAATCAGGCCAGTAGTTCTTCCATAATCCTGTTGACAGCCAAACAAACAAATGGCACTGAAAACATAACATCCTTGCTGGAGGTAAATATGGTATTTATGTTTTTTTTTTCATGTATTAATTTAAGGAACGTTACAGTCTTTTCATCAGTCCAAACATACCTGATGTTTCCTCTGCTTAACTCTTCAATGGAGCAAAATGAGTCACATGCTTTATCTACATCATAGTTTATTCACTAAGTCTGTTTCCATTGCACTTTGTTTTTATCGATACAACAACTTTTCTACCTCAGTTAAGCCTAAAAACGTTTCTTTCTTTCTTTTTTTTTTTGTTGTTATTTTGATTTTTTCCCAGAATTTGCACTCTGACACATAAAAACATGTGGAGGGAAACATGCTTTGTAAATGTAATAACACCTCATGCTGGAGAGTGGCGAATTTTATTCTCATTTGCCGGTAACGGCGAACCCGCACCATCTACCCATTTAACCCAGCTCTGGTCAAAGTTGAGCATTGCTCACCTCAGCTTGGTGGAACTTCCCCATTAAAACACAGCTTGTGGCAAGTGTCAGCGAGAGGTGCTGTGTGAAAGATGAGAGCAATAACAGAAAAGAAGCACATCGCATTGCGTCAGTGGTCGACCCCCAGGGTGTGGATTGAATTGATCCGTCGTCCAAAACTCTTGTGGTGTAAAAAGGTTCAGTGTGACGTCATTTTACAGACTTCTCCCCTGAGTTGTAATAGCCTGGGCTGGGAGCTTATGAAAACACTCTTCCTGCAGAGTGTTACATGTGTATGAAAGATTACAGCTGGGTGCCTGAAGGCGTGTGGTGTGATTTGTACTGAGGCCATGGAGAATTACAGTCATATTAGAGATACCCTCCAGGCTTCACTTGCAACATGTGTGAACACTACAGCCCTACAGACAGCTAAGTGTTCTTATATTCAGCAGCAGTGTGGTGGCGTGATAACTTTATTTTGAAGGATAAAGGATGGAATGGAAACATGTCGTTTACATATCGGTATATCCCATCATCTTATCATTCCTTACTGTTGCACTGCAGTTGGCCAGCAAGTGAGATGAATGATTATAAATGATTAATTTATGAGTTATGACTCCCTGCCCCGTTTCCTGCCGCAGATGCTAAATCACAGAGGAAGAAAAGCAAAGCTAGGTGCTGATTAATTCAAACATTAATTCTCCGTACAACAAGCCTCCCAGTCAGCTTTAAATAGGCCCATTGTTCAACTGAAATTTGCTCTCGCAAGACACAGTCCTCTTTTCATGGCAGTGAGTCACCAATTAATTTGGTGCATTCTGGAGGGCTGGCCAATGGCAGTTAGTTTTACACCAGTCATACAAGTCTGTTTGAACACAAAGATGTGACCTATGTAGAGACTGCTTGCACATGACATCAGACACCTACAACGAATTCAATAGTTGCTTTCTATTCATTGATATAAGAACAATTAAAACACAACAAATATTGCACGTATTGGCCCAAGAACCCGCCCTCTGTTTAGCACCGGTCACATGTCAGCGGGCAGTCAAAGTGAGGCAGAAGTCAGCGCCTTTACTGGATGAAGAGGTCACAGCCATGCTTAGCAGGTCAGGGGAGCTAATTAGGCAGAATGAATGACGGGGACCTGAGGGGGTAAATGCAATTACCAACAGAATGAAAGGCATAAGTAGAGGAGATAAACCCATGAGATATCCACTGATGAAAGTTTAATTTTTTTTTCTCTAACCCCTGAAATACTTGAAGTTAAAATCAAATATATGCAGCGCTGTTAGACGAGTAGAGCTCTGAGATAGCAGAAAGCTTGCCGCACAAACAGCTTTTGGCTCATTACCACAGAGCACACACACTGAGCATCGCAGTTAGTTTCAGGGATGAATATACCTCCCTTCTGTCTGGGAATTTATGGACAATATGACAACTACGATCATTATGTAAAAATTTGCCTGCCTGCCGAATTAAATGATGAGCTAAAACTCTGCAGTGTAGCGTGAGTAACAAGGATCACCAGTTCCTAAATATATACATCCCTGTCTTAGCAGGTGTTGAGAGATGAGTTGGACTGAGCCTGCAGACAGCACAATGTCACTTCAAGCACGTCTGGAGAGAGAAGCAGCCTGAACAATCATTATAGCCTGTTCAGCTCTTTCCCATAAAGGAAGCAATAAGCAGAAGAAGTACCTGTGCTGCATGTTTTATGTTGTTTTTTTCTCATTGTTTGATCCAGGATAAAAAGATGCACAGAAAACCCAGACTGCTGTGTCTGCTTGGCTTCCTTCCAGAGCTTGTCACTGTAAGGAATTGACTGGGAGTCCCTTAATGTCTTAGTGGTATAGGAAGGTTGTCTAGAGGAATTTAAATCTGCAGAAGTGAGACTCAGGGTTGAGTGTCTGACGGCACAATGCTAAAAAGAGCAACAGGCCCTAAATGAACCCCACAAAAAAGTCCCAACACATGAATCAGCTTTGTTAGCCAAAAACATTTCTGCTTGATGAGTTTGTCATGTAAATATCATGTAAATGTAGATACTGGAAGCCATTCTGGAAACCCAGAATATGTTAAATGACAAACACTGAATTAAAATTATTGCTTTCTACAACACCTGCTAGGGATGCACTGAAAATTCGGCCACTGAAAATTTCCGGCGTTCGGCGTTCAGTGACCGTCGGAATGACTATGATGCGTTCATGAACATGGGAAAAATGGAAATTAATATAAACTAAATAGTATTTCTTTCAAGAACAAATTAACCGTGATTAAAACAACATGGGCTTTCTAACAGTATAAATGAAATAATAATTATACTAACTGGAAATTCTACTGGAATATTTGAAGGATATTAAATAAACATTTACTTTCTTTGAAAAAACATGTCTAAAAATTTATTCTAGGCTATTTATGCAATAGTAAAAAAATAGTGAAAAATTTAACAACCGCATTTCATATTCGGCCAACCATTTAATTTTTATTCGGTTTCGGCCGAAAAATTTCATTTCGGTGCATCCCTAATACCTGCATATAGCAACTAATGTTTAGGCAAATGAAACATTTGGTAATGTTGGTGAAATATCATAATGTTATTGCCATCTCAAATAAACAGACACCCTCCTCAGGATCTGGGAGCAGTTTACAAAGGGTTAAAGCCCAAATGGGCCAGTGCCCTCCTGTAAGGGTCTGGGTCGACCCAAAGTGGGACCGCAACATCTAATGTGATAAATTAAAATTTCCAGTGGAAACATAAAAACGACACAGAAATAATATTCATGGTAATAATCTAAAAAAGTAAAAATAAAATATGGTTGAGCCCTGCCAGTCTGCCCAGGAGGCACCTTGCTTCACTGCTGGCGGCTGTGGCAGTTATGGCATTATTATGGCATTATTATTGCATATTATGGTTACTATTGTTGATGGTAGTACTAACAATAGAAATGTATTTATTTACTTATTTCATTTTTTTGTTTGTTTTTTTCTTTGTTCATTTATTCATTGAGTACACCAAGATGTGTGCCTAGACAACAAAAAAAAGAATTTTCTGAATGAATTCTGTGAGCCTGACTGCTTAGGTTTGAGTGCTGAGTAAAGCAGTCCCACCGTGTGCCACTGGCACTTAGACACAGGGAATTGGAAAACAAGTTCAAAGGGATTGTGGAAGCTTTGGTCTTGACCCAAGAAAACCTGCGAGGGACAAAGCAACACCCTTAGAAAACAGCAGGTTTCTAGTGGAGGCGGTATAATGCAAGAGGGATGCGGCAAGGTGTGTTAAAATAGATTCTCAAACAGAGACTGGGAAAACTTGCAGAGAGGAGCTTTGTTTGTAAAGCTCTGTGCTCAGATATCATACGATGAGCTACTGCAACAGCTGTTGCTTGAAGACTGTATAGACAGGATGTGTCCCATTGAATTTAATTTTTGGTTATATGAATTTGCAGCCTCATCCATTTCCAGCTTACCATTGAGTCTGTGCAGAGTGTGGGATTCATGACCACAGTAGGGAGTTATGAAATCGGCTGAAAAAGACCATGTGCGTTGCCATTTTATCATGCATCACCACATCCAGTGAGATAGAATAAGCAAATGTTGGCCACAGATAGTCAACTTAGCGTGCAAATGCATATTTGCATATGAGGGCGAGCAGAAAACACCACTGTAAACAAATGATATAATCACAGCAAAAGGGTAGAGCAGAGGCAGGTGTTCAAAGGGCTTGCAGCTTACAGCACTGGACAAATAAAGCATGATGAGCATATGCAAGGCATGAAATCCCAACACAAACACAGACAGCAGGTCTGGACTGGACAATTACTGGTGCCTTTGAGACAGAGATGTATAGTTCATGACTTCTGCTACAACGGCAGACACAATAGCAGCTAAGATAGAAAGACAGACGGGTGTGTGTCACATCATGGAAGCTCATAAAAAAATCACTTCCTCTCAATGTGAATGCATTCGAAGCGGAATTTGATCAAACCTGAAGCGATGCATCAAGAATCATTCTGACGAATGCTTGTTCAAAGTGTTAACTATTCATATTGTCAAGACAGAATAAAGACTTTTAAATGTTGCAATCAAAACCTTCCTGGAATGGTCTTTGGGCTTTTAATACATTCAGGTAGTCTCCATTTAGAAGGGCAGTTATTGATTTGTTTTTGCTGAGGACATTCCTGGTGCTGGCGCCCCGAAATCCTTACTAAAACCTCAGGTAATTTGTATTGATCCAGTCCAGTTTAGAGAAACACAGCAAGGGGATGTTTTTTAATGGAAACTATAATTAATAGTCTGATATTATTAGACTGCAGAATTATTTATATCATTTACACACTGTATGTTATATTCTGTTATACAACAGTTAGATCTGACAATTTGATTGAGCCGTTCCATGAGTGCTAATATGGAGCATAACAGCACTGGGACGTTTAACTACATGCTACTCTACTGCACTCTGTTCTAATATTCACGTTACATGAATGCTCCTCATCTATTATACATTATAACAAATTTTGCACCACAAAGGTGAACAAGGTTTCTACAGGTAATTTAAAAACACACACAAGGAGCAACAATGTATACTGGTGTCAGAAACTGGATATGATTAGCTGACAATTAATTTAATTCCTTATGTGTCCATAAGCACATAACTCTAGAAATACATATTATAGTCATATGTCAACAGTCTTCTTGTCAGTTCAGTATCAATATAATCCATAAAGATAAAGTGTTATTTCCATACAAACATACGCACGCCTACTTTTTTTATATGATACAAAGTATCTGGTCTGGGATCATAATTAGCTCGGAAGCTAGTATTGCTAGGCAACAGTGCAGTCCCAGTCCAGTTATGAAACAATGTGACTGATTATCCTCAGCCAAATGACCAAATCACATATGTGCTGATATTAAGCACACTCTCATGTGATATTGCTTTAATATTTATATTCGTAATACTTGGGTAAGCGTAAGTGCTTCCATTACTTCACTGATTACTTTCACTGATTTCAATTTAATTTGTTACAGTCACCATTAAATGACAATTTCCTCAACCTCCACTGTTCACAATTTACTCTGCAACTGTTTCCATTGCTTATGTGTTAGCAGACACTTCATATAACAGTTTATATAGTGTTATAAATTACTTATTACTTATTTATCTCCGCCACTGCAACTGACACCTTTCAGATTCTGAACTTAAATCTCTTTCTCTTCAACAAACATTGAATTTCATTTCAGTTGTCACTTCAAATCCTTTCAAATCTCAGTTCTTAAATTACATTTTTTTTTCTCAAATTGATTCTTCAACATTAGGCTACTTTTACAATTAACTGACACCTCATCTTCTTACACTTGTGTAAAAGCAATTCCGAGATTAAACATGATGGAAAATATTTGGTGAAAACGTGAAAAGACTACAGTCCAGGATTTTGTGGGCGGTCCTAAAGTTTGGCTCGATGACACACTGAGGCCACCCTGGGCATACCCCTGCACCCCTAGCAGGGAGATAGAGATTGATCCATCTCGCTCAGAGTGTTTCAAAGTAACCACTCTCTATTCTGTTCTCAGCTCCAGGACTGTGGGGGCGTGTTATTTTATTTTAATTAAATTTAATTATATTATTGCTTCTATTAAAGGCCATCATATCCCAGTTTTAAATTGTCTAATAATCGTTTGACCAATATGCATATATGAGATCTAGATGTTGCTGCTTAGACAGCAAGTACATAAACTCCCATTGAACTCCTGTTCTTAAACACCCGAGCACATCGTAATGAGCCTTTGAGGCAGTATTTGAGAATTTCTGTACAGTAGCTTGCAGTGTTAGTCTGTTTAGTCTATTCCAAAGTACCTTTTTTTCACTCATTCTAATGATTGTCCCATGGCAGTGAGCCACCATGCAGCTGGGCAAGAGAAAATGAGGCTCTTTGAAGTTCCCTCTTGAATGGCAACACAGATCCTTGTTGTTGTGCCATGTTTCAAACCTGGAGACTGCTTTGAAACCATAGAAAGGGATCAGGCTTATTATGGGCTAGTAGCCTGTCCATACTTTGCCCTTTTTAAAAAATGAGGAGTAATTGGAATTGGCAGGATCAGCCTTTACTGAGCGTCAGCATGAGCATGACAGCTTTGGATCTTCGTGATCATACTTATGATTCATATTTTTGGGTTCTTTTTTGTTCTTCCCACACTATTTGCACTGTGTATTTATGTCAGTGTTTAATGTTGTCTAATTTGATATGTCATCATGTCCAACAAGGCATGCACTGTCTTCAATATGCATGATATTTTCAGATCTTACCCAGGGTGCAATGGAAAATAGCACGTTGTTTCACAAAGAGAGAGGAGCCGGATGGCAGAATGAGGAAAGTAAGGATTCATGGAGGCCCTGGAGGCTGCTCTGAGGGCAGTTTTGCCCCATTTCTCGTGGCCATGTAGGTTAGTGGGGAAAGGACTGATGTTAAACCGATCCTAATGGATGTTGGCGGTGGGCATCAGGCTGTTGGCCTGGGCGGAAACAGGAGCCCGTCTGTCTGTCTCATGTCAGATGAAAAGAGATGCTGTGCTGTCACTACTCTCAATCCTGTCTCCCTGAGCAAAAACACTGACGCTAATGAAGTGAACCACAGAGGCACAGCCACAGACTCCATAACCTCAGAGCTTTTAGCACAGATCACAGCGTAGTCATCCAATTTATCTCTTTGTACTTAAAATTCTAAATAAAATTGTGTTAAATCCAAATTAAATTAGCAATTCATGAGGTATTTAGTGTGCCAAACACATAACAGATCCATTTGAAATTACTTCCAAGACACTATTAAGTGACTGACTGTCTTCATCTAAACTAGAAAATTAGCACTCTTACTTTAAAGCTCAGTTGGGAATAATGAGATGTAATTTATTTGAACTTAAAATTATTAATGAAAATTAACTCAGATAATTACCACTACTGCCTTTTCTTATTTTCCTGAGAAATGTCTATTGCACAATTCAACAAGACTAAGAGTCTATAGCAACATTAATTGCTCTGCAACATTGTACTTTTTGGCACATCTTTGAGCTATATGCGAATGTCAGCATACTAACCTGTGCATAACATGATGTTTAGCACGTATAACGATGACCTTGTTGACCATTTTTAACATGATTTAGCATGCTAACTAACATTTGTTTATTGGCACTGAACATAAATGCTCTATCTCAATTCGTATACTGCTGTTAGTGCACGTTTATGTACGCTGTTTATGTACTGGTGTCATGCGCTAATTTCAGCAGGGTAGCGTCGTCTCAATTCGAGTATGGCACTTGTGCACTTAGCGGAAATAACGATCACAACATTTTACTTCTTTTTTTTCTTCTTTGCCAAATTTCAACCTGGTGTAACACTAACGCTAACATTTGACTGCCAAAATATAAATATAAAACATATGTCATTTGTATACTGTGGTTTAATTATTAACCACTTCAGCTCTAGCAGCCTCCTCGGCCACCATTTTCACAATGCTGATGGTCCATACCCTTGAGCTAGCCAAAATAACAAGAATTGAGCATCCAGTATACCATACTCAACTATTGACAAATGCACCATCTGGGCATTCACACTACAATATGAAAGCATATATGTACCCAAATTAGCAAGTCTAAGTATGGAAGTTGAATTCTGTTTTTTGTTTTTTTGGTCATAAACAAAATGTTTCACAAGAAAAGTTAGGAGATCACCAAATTGATTAGACTTCATTCACTGTCTGTACACAATTTCATTGCAATCCAGCCTATACAGTAGTTGCAGAGATATTTCAGTCTATGCTACTGAAATGGCTAACGAATAGAGATCCGTCGGATAGCCAGTTGCTATATTTGTTTATAATGAGTAATGCAGTAGTTTCATCTTTAAATAAATTAATAATGCTGCACACTTGCTATTCATTAGGTCAGTCATAGGCATGTACAGACAGTGCTAAAACAAGCTTCTTAATCATTAGCAAGCAAGTCAGAGCATTTGGTGGATTCACAAGTATACAGCTAATTATGTGTGAATGTGTGAAAGAGAAGGTTTCGTTTAGTGAGTGACAAAAAATAATAATTTTGAGCCAAGGCTACATAAATTTATGTAGCCTTTTTGCTGATTGTTAATGGGTTGTGAATGGAAAATAGGCAGTACAGACAGGTTTGACTCCCACTCATGAGGGCAGATATAGATATAAATGACAGCTGAAGATAGGACTTCTGCATAAAAAGTCTGCTCAGCAAGTTGAATGACGACTGGGATGAAAGTGGAGTCATGCAAATTTAAAATAAAGCATTTCCACTGTCAAAGGGAACCGAGTCTACACTGGCAAAGGCACATTTCTAATGAACCCTTCCTTTAAACCTGATGGTATGAGAAACTACAGTTTTTAGAGAGAAAGGCTAACTTAAGAAATGGCTATACCCCAACATTTTCTAGAAAGATCTTGTGTAGGCAGAGAGTTCTTGTTGTACATCTTTAGTGTAATAATAAAGATTTAAATGTGTGAATATAAAACTGCAGTTAGCACTTACTGAAACTGGTGGGAAAACCTCCAAAAGTGCTACTGAGAGACACAGTGGGCGGCATACTCTACATGATTGTCTAAGCCTTGGTCCTGGTGCAAGAAAACCTGCAAGGAACAAAGTAACCCCATTACAGTGTGCTAACGCTGCCACTAAGTTGGTTATTGGTCGGATCTGTTCTGACTGCGGGTGGTTAGAGAGGGTGATTGCATTTTTGTGGTGGTCTGCAGCCGCAAAGTGGCTGAAAAGGTAAATCTAATACTGTATGTAATGTATTTTCACCGCCCTATCATCATGTTACATTGTTATAGCAACATAGTAGGTTTCTGGCAAGTGGTAAAAAAGGTTGGTTTAGCCTAAAATTAACAGGAAGAAAATTGTCCTTGACCCAAACAATGGAGATAAGTGTTCTCAAAAATGGCATTTGTGAGAATTCAAAAGATGAAAAAATGCAAGTGCTCAATCAATTAATCATGAATTGAGATCTAGGACCCTTAAGGTGCTTTTGAAGATGAAAAGAATTATAACGGCAAGGGAAAAGATCTTGAGGCACTTTTATGTAAAGCGAGGTGATTAAAACCTTTTAAATCGGGCACGATTATGGTTAAAAATGAAGACTGCTTTTGACCTCACAGGGGCTTCATCAGAGCACAGATAATAATAGAAGGTGCCTTCTATTTTTAGACATCCACCAAGTGTAAATTACCGCAAGAAATAACTTGCATTCATGTTAAAAATGGTTATACTAATATACCATAGGTCATTTGTGATCATTTCTGCCCCTTTGGAAAAGAGATGTGGGAAATTCACCTCTGTTAATTAAGGCTGCATTTCAGCTGATGGAGTGCAATCACATCAGTAGGATGGCCAGACACAATGTGGAATAGCTGTTGATGGGCAATGACCTTGAAAACTTGAAAACTGGAGCCCACTTTCTTCAGCTGACTTGCTGGCTGACTGTCGACACATTGTCCTAATGTGCTGTGGCTGAGCTCTTCAGAAAAAAGAAAAGAAAAGAAAAGAAAAAAGACTTTCAGTGCCTTGTTCTCCTGTGACTCATGAAGGTTCAGTCATAGAGAGGAAGACTGGCAATGAAAGAACTTGATAAGATACAAGAAGTGTTGGGCAAAGAATATGAATGTGTCAAATAATGTCACCTCCTGTGTGGACGCAATTAGTTCAGTCCATTTGCTACACAATCATGTGTTTACACTCCACCAATATCATTTAAATGATAAAACATATTAAAGGAATACTTTGAAATTTGTGGAAATGCACATATTATTTCACCTGCAGAGAGATATATGGGAATATTGTATGATAAACCACTCTCAACAGCTGGCTAGACTATGTGCTTGAGTATTTCTAGGCCAGGAGTAGTGACTTCTTACAATTGTGAGTTTGCCGGGTAAAAGCCATAGAAGATATAAAACACAGATGATGTCAACTACAGGTTTCTGAAGAGACGTTGTGAAGCTCAAAGTGTGATGTCTCTGGCCATCTGCAGCCTTCAGGCTAATCTAATCCACCTGGGTGCTCAAACAAGCCACCTGTGACTGTACCCACCTGTCAATCAAAGCAGCCACACTGTTAATTATGCATAACTTTAAGCCTTAATCAAATTTGAAAGGGTGAGTTATATAAAAACAAAATCACCCCTACTGAAGTTGTCATGGACGGGGACATTTAAACATGGGGGCTTATGGAGATTGACTCAGCCTCAAGTGGCACTGCCGTTTTTGGCACTTCCACCTTGGCTTCATTTCACAGCCATGGAGGATGTCACTTGGTAAAAGGGTATAAACATATTTCCTAAAATGGAGTGGACACCACACATGTCTTTGATGGTGGCACAACTCTAGTATAGCAGCATTTTCAACTCCCTTGGTTACATACCTACTCCCTCGCTACATAATTAGAGTTGACTGTTCGGTGTCTGAATTGTGGATGAGCCATTTAGAGCCAAAAGTGTTAACCATCCTATTAGTGTCTTACTAGGAATAATACTGTGAATTAGGTGCAAGCTCTGTGCATGCAGAGTGTAGGGGGGAATACAGTGCTAAGAATAGGTGTGAAGGTATCCATGGAGCTATAAATTTCTGTGATGGGAGTGGGTCACCGGGTAAAGTGCTCCATTGTCATCACAATGTGGTCTTCTTGTGGGTGAAAGACTTTTAGATGAGCTCATTCTCAAGGTAAAGGAGGACCAAGGGTGTTTCGAATTCGTGTTAGTTTGAAAATATCACATATACCCTCAAGGAAAACAACACATAAATCGTGTTAACACCTGTTGACACAGCTATGGTTCCCCTGGTGGAGACCTGCAGCTAGGTACTCTTGGGAGATGCTGTGAATGCAATTTAAGGTGGTATGATTGAAAAAAAAAAAAGGGAGAGGGGCGAAAGGAACAAAAGCAGTTATTAGGTCCCACAGATGAAATTAAGAAGCAAACAGCCACTCATTTCCTGCAGGCGACCGCCTGGACTAAAAATAAATAAATAATAATAAATGACATCACTGAGTCAGTGGCGCGCATCGCTCGCTAGAGGACGCTGCGCAGCTGTGTCAGGTGACGTAAAGGTGACGTATGTAGGAAGTGTCTTGGAAGAAAAACAAAATCTGCAGCTGGATAAATCACGAGTGAAATATTACACGCTGCGGCAACGACGATGATGATGACTTCTCAGCAGCAATTAAAAGTGTTCCTGTAAGAAAACGCTGTGGCGATTTAGCACCAAATAAGACAAGACAAGTAAGTTACGGCGACGTCGTTCCTGCGCTTTGTTAGGCTGGCTGGGCGAGCTAGGCTGGGTTTAAAATAAAGTCTGATAATAAACAATAAATACTGTCACTGACATTAAGCCGTGCGTGCCAACGCCCCTCTATAATGCTGCTTAATTTGACAAGACGTAAAGAGTCGTCAAACATGCTCTGTGACGCCAAACCATGTGGTAAAAGCTGTCAGTATAAAGCGACATGGTTTGTTGTGGATGTACACAGCTACCTGGCAACAAAGCAGACACAAAACTTAAATGAGCAGAAGTTACAGGTGTATTCGGCTTACACATAATCATTGTAGAAGCAGCTGGATTTCTGATTTCACGCTATACACAACGCTGCATGTCTTATAACGCCTCGTAGGAAGCTATAGTGCTTTTTACAGAGGTATATTTATCAATTAAAGGTGCAGTGTGTAAGATTTAAGGGGCTCTGTTTACAGAATATGACAGACTAATGTTTATATTTATGTTTTTATAGGTGTATAATCACCTGAAGAAGTTTTTGTTACTTGGGAATGAGTCTTTTATGTCTACACATCTCTCCACATTTGCATGTCTATGCCCTTGTACTGCATGTGTGTGTGTGTGTGTGTGTGTGTCCGGGTTAAAATGCATGTAAAAAATAAAAAATAGAGTGAAAAAAAGAATTTCCCCATCAAGGGATTAAAAAAGTATAAATATATCTTCTACAGAAGCTGTGGGTCCTCTTACATGGAGTCCACCATGTTGGACAGCTATGTTTCTACTAGAGTTGCACGATACCCACGATATACACGGTACCCCGCTGTGCCAAATCATAACGGTTCCTACTATACTACATTCTACACGACGGTACTACCGTGGATTACTATACTACCGGTGCCAGTTTCCGCTACATAGCGGCCGCCTCTGCTCTCCTCTCACTTCATGCTACTCCCTCGTAAACAAACCAACATGGCAACTACTGCAACCGAACTACACAGCTGCTGAATGATTGGCTGTTTGCCTGTTACTGGTGACGTCCGGGGATATGATAGGCTGTTTCTGCACACTGGGTCCGCCCGTCTGTTAGCTGATTGGCTGTTTGTGTGTTTCTGCCGGCAAGAACGAACTCCATGAAGACTGCTCCTCTTCGATAGAAATTCGCTTCAAAACAAACAACAAGCTAAAGTTCTGTCTTGCCCAGATGTGCGCACGGCTTACACTCACAAACACCGCAGCGTCGTCGTCAGTGGCAACACTAATTTTGCTCAAAAAACCAAACTCGTTGTTTCAAACTTGTTTCAGTCTAATTCTTACTTCACCAGTTTTCTGTTTATCATGCACCAAACAACATTATAAGTAATTAATAAGTATGTATAACTTGTACAAATACATTGCCGTTCATAAAAATAATAATAATAAAAAAAGGCTGCAGTATCGCGATAATACCCGGAACCATGATACTGGTATAGTATCGTGGTTTAATTTTGGTATTGTGACAACTCGTTAGTTTCTAGTTTCTACATAAACCCAAAAGGGACAAACCTAACAACCCCCAAACCAAACATTTCTCACATTTCAGGGTTCACTGTAGTTTGTCTTTCTTCACTTGTAAAGGGGGTAACAGTTTGCAGCTACGTCGCTAGATCCCATTAAATTCTACACACTGCTCCTTTAAGCATTCATTCATTTGCTGCTTGTTTTTAAAGGTGTTTGGTGAAAACAGTATATTTTTTTTGGTTGTTTGTCAAACTTGACTTTGTGAGAAAGAGAAGCTGCTTTTGGGTGGAAGTGTCAGCTGATCTAAACAACATCCCGTCACTTGTTTCACTTCCACTTAGACTTATTAGATTTCTTGTTCTCTGGTCTTTCTGCTCATTATGCAGTTACAAAAGGCAATTCAGATGGCTTGTTTTAGAGACCTTTGGAACTGAAGTAGATTATAAAACTATTTTTACAATGCACTACAAATTCAACTGTTGTTTTCTGTGTTTATGATTTAGGTTTATTATTATTCAAGCTGGTGCCATTTCCAGGCCTCTCTAATGTCTTCTGGGTGTCCACCCCAGTCCCCTGCTGTGGCAAAGTCCGAGGTAGCAGTAGAGGGAGAATGCCCGCTGCTGGCTGCCACCTTTGCCTACTGGGACAACATCCTGGGTCCACGGGTGCGCCACATCTGGGCACCAAAAGGTGACCAGGTGATGTTCCTCAGCGATGGAGAGGTCACATTTTTGGCCAATCATACACTGAATGGGGAGATTCTGCGTAGTGCCGAGTGTGGTGCCGTGGATGTGAAGTTCTTTGTTCTGGCGGAAAAGGGCGTCATCATTGTGTCTCTGATCTTCGATGGCGAGCTGAAGGGGGACAAGAACACGTGCGCTTTGTCCATCATCCTCCCTCAGACAGAGCTGGCCTTCTACCTGCCTCTACACACCATCTGTGTGGAGAGGCTGAAGCATGTCATCCGCAAAGGCCGCATTTGGATGCAGAAGGTAACCAGCTATTCTTGCTGATCTTCTCACTCTTGGACATGTGCTCAGTATTCACACAAGTGTTGTTGATGTTTCCCCTTTATACTCATATAATGCACTTTAAAACCTGATCTAGCCTTAGTTCCTGATTTTAAAGGCATATTAAGCAATCCATCACCTCTGGTTTACCCATTTGGGATTGCAACAACATTGGCAGAATAATAAAGTTGCAGTCTCCCAACACAAAGGAGTAAGTTGGCTAATTAGGCCTGAGAGCTCCGACAGAGGAAGCTGGTGAGCAGGTAATAATGGGGGCAGACAAATTAAGGCGACACACAACAGCTTCAAGATGCATCACCATGGCAGACACTGCTGTAAAAGCAGGCCTCTTAGGTTGAACTCGTATTCATCAATCTCCCATGTTTTTGCGTACGTTCATCAAATCCCTGTTTGTCAGTTTTACCTTTCAAACACTGTTTCTCATGTCAGGCTGTTTCCCCTTGACATAATAAATATTTTAGTAGGTTATATATTTTGCCTGATACACCTGCAGCTTGACCCTTTTTAGTGCTCTGTTAGTCATCTTGTGTTCCTTTGCCTGGAGTCTTACAGCAGACAAATACTGCTTACTTGCCTTAGGGCTGGATATTGATCTTTAGTAGATTTTTGGCACTGACCAAAATGTATTTGCACCAGTAAGCATTGAAAACTATCAAATACCAAAAGACTGGTTGACATTGGACATCTTGTCAGAAGAGTAATTTTGTTTACATTCTTTGAACAGATGTTTCCTGATGGTATTTTATTTAGACACATCTTATAGAAAGACTTTCCAAGACTGACATCGACTAACTTATACATAACATAAAGAAAAAGGTCAAACTATATATACTATATATAAATATACAACTAGACCCAGCTGATTTCACAGTCTAGTGAATGGGTCTATATCTTTGTGCAAAATTCAGTAGTACCGATAATATCAGCTGTTTCCTTTTTATATTTTTTCAGTTTGAGGATTAGACTTCCAGTTTTCACAGCTTGTAACACCCTTTTATTGTGAACAGAGTGAAACACATTAAAATGCATGACCTGCCATTTGAAAGCCACAAATCCTAGCCGCCGGCCCAAAAGTGAATGTCGCCGGTCCCCTAAGTCGACTGGCTTTTAGTGTTTGCACTGCGCTTGAATTAACCGCTCCCGCTTTCCTCCAACTTCAGGGCTACAACATTATCTCAGTGCTGAGCTTGGAGATTGTACCTATCATGGAGCTGTTGGCCTCTATGAAGACACATAGTGTGCCGGAAGATATCGATGTGAGCAGCAAACACACACACACACACACACACACACACACACACACACACATCACCTCATCCTGTCGTGCTTCAAAGCCGTACAGTGAACAACAAAAAGATGTTTGAGCTTATCCTGTAGACGACATGGTTTCAGTGACTGACTGAAAAGAAGCGGATATCTTTTAATGAATACAAACATGTAGAAAAAAAAAACTTTATTTCCAACTTTGTTAGATTTTACTTGTTTCATTATTTCATGCCATTTCCAAGGGGACTGAATTCTTTCTGCATAGACTACCACCCGATGTGATGCAACACAGTTGTTCCCTTCTAATATGCAAATGCAATAAAAAAACACAGTATATAAGAAGCTCCCTTGAATCTTTCCTGCACTGTTCCACGCATCCTATTTTCATCACAGTGTTTGCAAATGTGCCTGTCAGCACTTTTATCTTTGTTGAGACCAATTTTAAAAATGACTCATTTGTTTTGCTCCCGCTGAGTAGATAAAAGACACCGTGCTAAATGATGATGACATCGGGGACAGCTGCCACGAGGATTTCCTCCACAAGTAAGCACTCCGGTACAGGGTAATGGAAACAGATGATGAACAATGCCCATTTAACACCCATCAACCTTCCAATGATGAGTAATGGCTCTCCACTTAGTCGAAGTTTCCTCCAGAGAAAGGACGAAAGCTAAATCGCTGTAAGTGTTGAGAGTCCAGAAAGTCCAATTCGGCAATGAAGCTCCCGATTGCTCAGGGTAGAACGGGATTAGTTTGGTGTCCTGTGGAGATGACAGAGCATCTGTAAACTGGAATTAATTGACTTGAATCTAAAGGATATTTATAGTTGATGGAGATTTTTAATAAGGAGAGACAAGTTGAATATTCAAGGTAATGTAAAATCAAGTTTTTAAGTTTTACCTGCCTGTTACCATCTTAATTCCTCCTCTATTGCCTAATTTTATTTTTTTTTCGGACTCAGCTCCTTTGTCTCAATCATTATTCCTAAAAGCTGTCATTAATAATTAGAGCAATGCTAATTAAGCTAATTGGCTCTAATTTGCATGGCTTTGTCTTTGTGGTTCAGGGCCATCAGCTCTCATCTACAGACTTGCGGCTGCTCAATAGTGGTTGGAAGCAACCCAGAGAAAGTAAATAAGGTAAATTTACCGGATTAGCAGCTGCACACACACAATTTTGTAATGCATCTACATAATTTAGACTGTTTTTGAAGTGTGTTCACTGTTGATTTGAGTTTAATGAGGCACACGAGCGCTTTTTTTTCTTTTTGTCTTTTTTTGTTCAGTCGCTGTTACTGCTTGTGTCAGTATTTTGAATGTCTTTTATAGCTGCAACTGCTTCCAAAACGATAGAAGTTATATGAGAAAATATATAAGCTACTCAAAATGGGCATTAAAAGAAGAAAGAATGGATGCGCTTACAGAGAAAGAACGCTTATATTGCACACCATACATTTGTGTAAGAGATCTACAGCAGAAAATATCTTGCTCAGTGAATATCAAAGAGGTCTTAATTTGGAGTTTTGTTGGCTTCAGGCCTCACCTGAGTATTTGTATCTCACAACTGTATTGGTTATTAGGGTGAATAACCAAAATGTGGCTTCTTTAGTAAACTTTGTGCTGAAGTGCAGCTTCTTAAATACATTTTGTTCGGGTGGTGTGCAGGAATCCACCTTTGGAAAGCCAAGGTGAAAACAAAAGGCAATTTATTTTCTGTGCACATTTCACAAAGGGAAATCTAATACAGCAGAGTTGCAAAAATTTGCACACCGCTTTAGAATAGTCGCAATTATCTGAAATTCTTCTTTTGTTCCAAAGTGTGCCCCAAACTGTTTTTCAAATGAATGCACAGTGTAAATAATTACGAGCAGATATTTTTCTGAGGGCTTCTCAAGTTTACTGTCAGGTGTTGAAATCTGATTCTTGTTTCCCGGCAGATCGTGCGGACTCTCTGCCTCTTTCTCACCCCGGCCGAGAGGAAGTGCTCTCGCCTCTGCAAAGCCGACTCTTCCTTCAAATACGACACGGGCCTGTTTGTTCAGGGTCTGCTTAAGGTAGCCACCACTTCCATCTCATTATACAGTATAACGTGATTTGAAATGAGAGACTGGTTATTGTTCTTCTGCGTGCCTGCTTGTTTTTATGTTGTTCTGACCTGATTTTCTTTCTCTGACCTGAAATTATTGCAGCAAAATATGTTTTATTTTACCACACCGCATAACATTCAGGTTTTAACACATTTAAAGTTGGCCACTAACTAATCTTTATGTGTTACAAATGTTTCCTTTTGTTTCTCTGTGTTTTCTACTCATCGTTTGGGGTCAAATGTAGAACTGAGAGTTTCATGAACGACAGCAGCAAGTTTTACTTCTGCTTGCTGTTTTGCAAGGCAAGAGGCTTCATAGGCAGTTTATGTCAACAAGAACAAAATGAGAACAGCGAAAGAAGCAGCATAAAACTTGTTAGTGCTTGTTAGTTTAATTATAAAGTGTCAATATGGTACACATCGGCTCCTGCAGGATCTTCTTATAGATTTCCACATAAAATACAGTGACAGGAGAAACTAGCCAAGGAGGAAACATGAAAACATAGGTGTAGGATGTTTTAATAGGGATATTCTGATGTTTGTTTTCTGCGTATGTATTGTATTTTAGTTCTAGTAAATAATAATTATTTTTAGCTCTCTACACTTGCTGCCTGCTCTTTAAATTGAGCCAGGACAAGGTGGAGGGAGCAGATTTTCTACATCACTGGGCACTATGATATAAACCTGCTTTTACACATTACATAAAACAATAATAAGACCAGGTTGAGCGATTACCTGAGGGTTGACAGGTTGTCAATATGGGCTCTTTTTCTTCCATTCCCAGGACTCCACAGGCAGCTTCGTCCTGCCCTTCCGCCAGGTGCTCTACTCGCCTTACCCGACCACGCACATTGACGTCGACATCAACACAGTCAAGCAGATGCCGCCGTGCCACGAGCACACGTACAACCAGCGGCGCTACATGCGGTCTGAGCTAAGTGCGCTCTGGAAGACGGACAGTGAGGAGGACATTCCCCCTGACAGAGTCATCCACACAGATGAAACATTCACTCCTGACCTGTAAGCCACGCACGCACGCACAGTATCTGTTCTATTTCTGTGTCACATGAAAGCTGCATTTCTGCATTTTTAATACACTTTTTCTTATTTGCACTATGTCTTTAAAAAGATTTTTCTTTTTTTAAATGCCAGTCTCATAACCACTTTTATTTCCCAGGAATATATTTCAAGACGTCATGCATAAAGACACTTTGGTGAAGTCATTTATAGATGAGGTAAGAATATAGCAACACTTCTTGTCATATTATTCTTTTTTTGTGTCTGATGAAAAACAAACCAAAAAACTTACCTAACGGAGTCAAGAGTGGAAAAAATAAACCCTGCACAAAGTTGACAAAAATAGTATCCAAACAGGAGCACAATAAAAAAAACAACAACTATTAACTTATTATTATTGTCATTGTTGTCATTAGAAGAAACATCTAAATTTAAAAATGTAAGAATAACTCCAATAACCATACATGTAGAAGAACCATATACACTAACAATCTGCTTACATTAAGGACCATCCATTAACATATACTTCATCAGCCAAAACAAACAAAAACAAGAACATAGCAACACTTATAGAGTCTCGAATGATACCCTGTGTGTAAAATACTTTGGTGTTCTTGGGTGTAACACTGATCTCCCTGCTGTTGTCTGAGTGTGAATGAGAGGCAACCTGCTTTGGATAAAAGCGCTATATAAATGCAGTCATTTCCTACTTAAATCAAAGAGGGAGTTTTAGAGGCCCGAGTCCCTCTTTAGCTCACAACAGGAATATGTTACATTACATTCTGAAAATTATTGACTCTGTAATTGTCCTTTGATACCCGCTGTGCTCTCTAAATGGCTTCTATATGAAACAGTAACAACAACAGTGTCTGTAAAAGAAAAAACAAAACAAAATGAGAGATCGGTTCACTTTCAACAAAATTTGGGTAAAAATGTTCTTCCACACCAAATTACTGCACAACCCTTCATGTGACATAACCAAAATAAAACTCCTCCGTTTTGATCTTTACCAGGCCATTTAAACCCGGTCTCCTCTGAAAGGTAACCTTTAAAAAAAGTTAGTCAAAGTGATCCTAAACTACATTTACAAAGGCAGGAATTAGAAATGTAAGTGTTTTTCTTGCCTGTTGTATTCATTTGTTTCTTTATTTTGTGTGTGTTCCTATTACACAATGTTGTTGCAGTGATATGAAGTTCTTAAAGTAGTCATTCAATCAGCTGATTATCATTAAGAGGCTAAGAACCAAGAATCGGTGAGATCATGTCTTTTCTGGTGTTTTTGCCTCTCTGTAGCTGTCCATGACCAGCCTTGTTTTTTTTCTATACAGTGAAGTTTAAAGTGACAGATGCTGTTTTATATTTTGTTTGAGGTGAAAAGCCATCAGATGCAGTGTCTTGAACGATGGTGCTCCCACCTCACTGATGCAGCCTCTAGAGCCCGTACATACAAAACAAATAGAATATTATTCCCATGGGGCACAGCCCATCCTCCGTTCCCATGAAAGTGCTCCCAGACTTGCGGTTACAGGTTTTTCTCGTGACAACAGCAATATGTTTCTTTCTCAAGGTTAGCACAAAGGAGGTTGGAGTGTGTTATTCCAACCTCTTATTTTTTTTTTTCTTTCCAGCAGAGCCTTAGCCCTGACTACTAATTGACATCCTGTGTCGTACCCAGGTGTTCATGCTGAAGCCAGGCCTGTCCCTGCGGAGCACATATCTGGCCCAGTTCCTGCTGTTACTCCACAGGAAGGCCCTCGCGCTGCTCAAGTACATCGAGGACGAAACGTAAGAGCTGTCTCTAATCCAAATAACAAAAAGGATTATTCCATGGCAACAGACTACACTCACACACCACGCACCACAGAACAACTTCAAAAAAAAAAAAAAAAAAAATCTAAATACCAGAGCCGATAATTCAGTCGCTTCAGACACAGTTGCTGTCACTGACCTTGCTCTGATAGCGACAGCGTCCCTGGGCCCCCCCACAGGGCACACAGCCAGAAACACCCTAAAGCCTTGTAGTCTACAGCCTGATGAAACACACGTTCCTAAATAGAAGTGAAAATAGTCCTGTCAGTGTTCTTTTGTGTCTGGTAATGTCATCCCCAAGATTTTGTTGTACAGGGGCAATCGTATGGCAAACACAGAACGATGGGGAGCTAACAACATTAACACCAGCTGAGAAACATCTTTTATTCCTGGATGATGACTCTGAAACACCAGTAGGTAGCTGGACAGTATGGCTGCAGGGGGGGGTGGGGGGACACGCGCATGTGCACGATGAGCGCACACCCTCAGGGTTCAAAAGCGGAACAATGTTTTGGACACGCAGGTAGCAGACACTTAAATCAAGATGAATAGCAGTGTGTCAAGAAACACTCAAAGTGAAATATATGGTTGGGGGACCATGGAGGCTACTTTTTTGGCAGAAGAAGTAGCACAAAGAACACAGGCACCGCTCTGCTACCGAGAAAACTCATATGATCATCACCAACACGACTGCAGATGGCCTCATTGATATAC
Organism: Larimichthys crocea; assembly: GCF_000972845.2. Lineage (NCBI taxonomy): Eukaryota > Metazoa > Chordata > Actinopteri > Sciaenidae > Larimichthys > Larimichthys crocea. Next base: position 16,358,099 of record NC_040034.1, on the reverse strand, counting down.
AAAATGAGTGTTTTTATGACATCTGCATACTGTTGGTTGAGGATAGCAAATGGTACAGTATCCTCTGCTTTACGTGGGTAAATGGCAATAATTAGAAAGGCATTCTGCAGGATTACATTTTTTCACTGATGATGCAGTTCCTTGAACGGCCACTTGAGGCTGGCTACAAAACTATTCAATCTCCATAAGCCTCCATAGTATAATGCCCAACTCCATAACAAAAATAATCAGAATAAACACAAATAGATGGTGTTCATTTAATTTTCCCGTTGATGACAACTGTACAGGGTGTGAATTTTTTTTATTTTTTATTTTTTTTTATTAAATAAAATTTGAGTCATGTAGGTGGGGGCCATCATAGGTGAGGCTTCATTCAGCCCGCCTCAGGTCTTTTCACCTTTTATTTGATTGTCCAGCTGAAGGCAGACAGGAAAGTAGGGTGAGAGAAAGGAGATGACATGCAGCAAATGGCCGCATGTTGGAAGTGAATCCGTGTCGCTGTGCTGAGGACTTAGCCTTGGCATGACCTGTTGTGCTCGCTCTACCAGGGACCAGCTACTGAGGCACCCCCTTGCCCATTTTTTAAGTTGGCTGGGCAGAATTGGGACTGGCAAGATGGCGATGGCCTGAGCCACACCATTCACAACAAGAATGTATGCGCAACGTCATGAAGACTACCTCTATTTTTATTCAGACAGTCTATCGGTAACATGCTCTAATAGAAGTGGGATACTTGACAAACTCTTTAATACACTTGAAACGTAAGTGGCACCTTGTTCATTTCTAATGTTGCAGTAGTAGCATAGATGCATAAAACTTGCCAGAATAAAACACATTTAATGTTTTTTTACGCATGTGTGAGCCATGTTTCAAGCCAACACTGCATAGAGATAACATATTTTCATGGTAACCTAATAACAGCAGGTATTTTCATGATCTGCCTCTATCTCTGTAACACTTAAATAGCAGTCATGCTCTCACATGCATAAAAAAACCTTGTAACACTCTTTGTTCGACTGTTAAACTTCACAAACAACCAGGGGTGATCTTAGCACTTTTCTGCCTGGTGAAAGAAATAGAGGTGTAAAGAAAAAAAGCTATTGAGCAAGCTGAAAGTGAGTCCTTTTGTAGTTTAGAGGTAGAATATTGGACTTAACGTGAATATGAATAAGTTATTCATGCAGCGTGGAAGGAAGGACTGAGAAAGTGTAGCAGCTTTGGTCCTACTTAAGTTATGAAAGAACAGATTTGTACTGGTGCTAGAATTATTGGCTGAAAACGGTGAGCCAAGCTTACAGGACTGGTTTATGATGGTGATTGGTGGTTGGGATGAATGTGGGGAGAGGCAGCTGGTTTGTCAAGCTACATGGGGTGATGAATCCTCAGCATCATCCCAGAATGACAGCATCCCCATCGACACAGCACAAGGGTTTGGCGAACAACACGCTGAGCAAGAAAATGGTACAAAGCACGTGCCGTGGCCTTCCCAGTCACCACTGCTGAACTTCTTCTGTATTTGGAGTGGCGCCGGCGATGACGTTTTCCCCTCGTTATCATCAAAACACTACATGATATTTTTATGATCACCATTTGATCACTGACAAGATGTTCTAATTTTTCTGACCCCCCTCAGGCATAGAAATGAGACTGTATGCCAGGTTGCAAGGTGACCCAGTGGCTTGTGATGGCCTCACATCAGACTTTGCATTAATGCATCGCTCATTTAGACACTTTCCGGAACAGAATATAAAAGATAAAACAAGTTAGACACTAGTAGCGCTGATTATTCTCCTCTTCAGGGACCTCGTTCACTTCCTTGTAAAAGAACTAGAAATAATTGTACCTCTAGTCACGCTCCAGCCCTATCAGGGTTACAGTAACCACCTTCTGGCTCGGATCCAAAGGCACTTTCTTCAGCCCAAACACTGTGTCTTCAGGTTTTTAAAAAAAATGTATTTATTTATTTATTTTTCATGCCACCCTCCCTGTGGTGCTCTGGTCATCGCTCCATCTGGACTTGACTCATCTCCTTCTGTGCTCAGCAACAGTAGACTGACCTTCCCACTCCGTGCAGGACAGAAGTCACTCCCTGTTCTTCTGCATGATCTGGCTTTTGTCTCCTCCACAAAAGAGATTTAAAGACTTAGGCAAATGCTTCTCGCAGAAGCCTTTTAAAGAGCCCCGGAATATTTAAAACCTCTTATTTGACTTTTAACTGCAGATAAACATTATATTCCTAAAATAATTCAATATAAATCAATATCAGTGTCTTGGTAAGCAGTGACTTATTTTGAAATGATTTACACTCAAAGTGAACTGCACAGTACAAACCAGATGACACAGCATCACATATAGCACTGGGCTTGCTGAAAGTTCTTACACTGTTGCATCAGTAAATGCAAATAAGCCTTCGTGCACACAAAGCACACCAAATATTATTCTGCTAGAAGAAAAGCAGCTCCACCAGATTTTTTTGTCTTGGTTTTTCGAAACTGCTTGTTCGTTTTTTGTCCTCATATAAAAACCTTTAACGCTACACCATTAAATTGATTATTATGTGTAATGAAAACTCCGCAATTCCCCGCAACATTTTAGCGACTTTCAGTTGGTTGTTTTGGTTTTACGGCCTGCAACTTTGTTTTGATTCACTCTCACAGGTCTCATCAGCATCATTTCCAGATGTAACGGGCAAGAGTGAAACAAAAAGAGAAAAAATAGATAAACAGTACAAGAAGGTGCTTTTTGCCTTAGAACCAGCACATCAGAGATAACAAAGGGCATCATTGTCATTGGAGGTCACAAAAAGGAGTACGATAACAAAGGGCATCATTGTCATTGGAGGTCACAAAAAGGAGTACGCCATTTCTTTTAATTCTACAAATTGCAATATTATTACTATTAATTAATCTACATTTAATACATTTTTGACTAAATATGACAGGATGATTTTACAAAACATAATTTTATCTCCAATGTCTAAAATACTTGAGATCTCAGTGAGTTGTTCCCATACATAGTAAATGCCTGAATATATCTCACTCCAGAGACAACACTAACTACACAAGCGAAACCATTATTTAGGTGCTCGTGCAAAGGCATAAAAGCAGTCTTGTTTATGGCTTTGCTAACAGCCTGAGGTCTAAGGGCATACTATTTTACAGGTGCCTTGACAAGATTGTTTATGCTCAGTTGCCATCCAGTAGCAGCATACATAATTCATCGTGGCATGGCATTCCTGCGCACAGCTGCAACTCAACTAGATGCTAATGCAAATCCTCAGACCCCTGACTATTGTAGGTTGTTAACAGTTACGCTGCAATGTCTCTCCTCCTCCCTTCACAGGCAAAAAGGGAAGAAGCCGTTTCGATCCCTCCGCAATTTGAAGACGGACCTGGACCTGACAGTAGAAGGAGACCTCAACATAGTAATGGCCTTCGCTGAGAAGCTGAGGGCAGGACTGCACTCATTTGTGTTTGGGAAGCCATTTTACACGAGCATGCATGAACGAGATGTACTCATGAGCTTTTGACTTCCCTCTTCACCTGCACTTTGGAAACAGGCATTTTGTTGTATTATTTTATTGCTACATGAATGCATGCACATGTGTACTCTTTGAGACAAGACTGCTATTGATTGATTGCCAGATTATTTGTTTCTGCTTTGCTGAAATGAAAAGCCTTCCTTTTGTCTTGATCCACTGATTGTTACTGCTGTTATGAGCCATTAGAATTTAAGTGTTGACATTGCCTTGATCAACTGTAAGTACATTGTGAGTTGAATGTTTTTAGGATTTAAATTATTATCAGCAGGATGAATTTTTCATGTATTCTTTGCCTTCTGTTAATAGAGGGTCTGTACTAATTTATGGTATTAAAACTGGCATCCACCAGTATTCGCAATTTAATTAAAACTTATATTTATTAAAACATGAGTTATTAGTTTCTTCATTGACTGTGTTATACAACTAGCTCACATTTTGACATTTCACTTTAAAAAAATAAATTGCCAAACCTGTGTGGTTTAAATGTGAGTGATGCAGACTGTTGGTGATGGTGAACTTTGTGGTTTCGTTTGGGGAAAAAGACAAAAGCACTGTCAATGGAATCTCATCATAATCCGTCCTGACAGAGCAGATCTATGTGTGTAGCTAACAGCAAATGTCATCATTAAATACATTTGCGCCGATTTTTATTTATTTTATTTTGTTTCCTAGAACAACAACCCAGCTATTTGCCGTTAGGATTATCCATCTTTACTGTAAACATTTGCTGTGACCTTAAAGTCAAGCAATCTACTTTATGTGCGTTGAGTTTTGCTTCCAAAACAAATTGTTTTGATACTGAATTGATAATCATGTGCCATTCTCCATTTTCCCTACAATGATATTTACATATCGTTTTACAGTTATCAGAAAAGCGTCAAATGATCTGTTCTCTTTTTAACAATGAACTTTTGTCTACTCATGCAGATAAGTATATATATATATATATTAGGGGTGTGATGAGACACTCAGTTCACGAGACGAGACGAGACACGAGATTGGGTTCACGAGATCGAGACGAGACGAGATTTTAAGAAAACTAAATTACAAATATGAATGCCTGGACAACAGACTTTTATTTAACTTTGTTGCACATGGTTTTGATAACTATGTAAGCCTTGTCATTCAATGAACTTCATTTTAATGAACTTCTTAATTAACTTCTTCCTCTACAGATTGAAACTAAAATAAAATGTTATAAAAGTTGAAATAGTAAAAAAAAAAAAAAAAAAAAAAAAAAAATATATATATATATATATATATTATATATATATATATATATCTCCTTTTTTTCCAATGCAAACATATGTGCAAAACAAAAGGTTCTTCTCTGTCAGTACAGACTGCAAATAGTGCAAACAGATAACCAAGCATGTCACTGACAAGTATGTCACTTCTTCCTCTACAAATTGGAAATAAAATAAAATTTTATAAAAGTTAAATAAAATCAATAAATATTTCTCCTTTTTTCAAGTGCAAACAATTGTGCAAAACAAGAAGTTCTTCTCTGTGAATACAAGATGTATCATGTATGTCACTGACAACTACACATCCATGTTCAAATATGCATGTCCACATTCTCTGCAGTTGGGATCTTTGCGCATTGACTATGTCTCCAGTGTGGAAAAGATGCGCTCGCTGGGAACAGAGGTAGCAGGGACAGCAAGGCACGCTTTGGCAAGTTGAGACAGCAAAGGATATCGGGAGCAGTGGTCTTGCCACCACTTCAAAGGGCAGCCACTGAGAGGGATAGATGCCTCTCTCCTGTAGTTTTCAACCTCCCTCTCAGCCTGTTTTTTATTTCTATTTAAAAGTGGCGGGGGCGTCACAAATAGTTATGCATGTGTTTTCCAGCTGCTGTTGGCAACAAATCTCGCGAGACCGATTTCCAATCCGACGAGAAATCTCGCAAATTTTCATCTCGCAAGGTCTCGTCACACGAGATCTCGTCACACCCCTAATATATATATTATATATATACCATCTATTACACTGTTACACAATATTTATGTGCTTTAGTTTATTGTGGTAGCATACTAAAATCTGCTATTTTGCACTGAACAGAAAGTAAAGCTGAGGCTAATGGAAATGTCCTGTTTTGCACATCAGCATATAAAAATATTTTGACCTGATGGTGGCGCTAGAAGAGAAGTGAGACAGTTCATCTGGGTGACATTGAATAGCTGTCGAGACATTTCATCAAAACCACAAATGTTGACCTCATGATGCCACAAGAGGAGAAGTCGGGATTGCTATCATTAGGGTTCATCTTCTGGGCACCATGAACGTCTGCACAGAATGCCATAGCAATCAATCCAATAGTTGAAGATATTTTAGAATGGAACAGCAGACAACAGAGTGATATCCTTTGAGCCGCCTCTCTATCATGGCAAAATGTCAAAGAATAAAGTAAGATTAGAGTCGTGCAAAACTAATGATGTAAAAGTTGGCCAGCCTTAGCTCCTCAAACAGCTCTAGAGCTGAAGGAGCCCTGATAACAAAGATTCAATCACCTTCAGGCTAAGCTCAGACTCCATGAGTTTAAAAAGCTCTTTATTCAGGGACTATGAGCCTTTCCGCGAATGCATCAGGCACAATAAAGCTGGGTGAAATACGACCAAAGTAATGAGCAAAGTTATATTGTTGTTTAGCTTAGCATTAGGAATGCTGGCCCTTTATAACTTAATTTATGGATTTATGTGTGCCCTCAGACTCACCGCCTACATTTTACATTTAAAGCACTGCTGATGGAAATAGAAA